>NC_052504.1:10687705-10906531 GCF_014356525.2 Nilaparvata lugens
TCAAGATAAATTATTAATCAGTATTAACAAATGTGGATCTCCTTAGTTTGAAATAATTGCCTCATGTATAATCATAAATAGCAGTGGAAAGATTCATTTATAGAACAGAAAGCCAGCTCATGAAAAATGCCAAGGTATATCTACTGTGAAATGTATTAATACGAATTTCCTATTATCGTAGTGAAGGGCACCTTAGTATCGAATCCTGAAATGATCTAATTTACCTTATTTTTGAAGGTCGGTCATCCTCTCGACTGTGTGGACCCTCTTGGATCCTCCCTCGCCGATAGAGATCTTGATCCTCCCGTCCGATGACCAGACATTCCTATGCCCATGACGGTCGGCCGCAGCGTTGAGGATCTTGAGACGCTCCGCAGTCAGATCCTCGCGAATGGTGACGCCGGAACCTTCAGCTTCCTCTTAGCGTCGAAGATCATCTTCTGGTCCGGTAGCTGCAGAGTCGTACTATGATGGGTCGGTCATTGGGTTTAGCTGCCCTTGTTGAGGTGGTTGGACGCCTTCCAACGCGATGCGAGCGGTTTACATCCGCCAGAGTCACGGGCACGTTCAGCTTCTTGTTGAAGACATCGAGCGCCAGCAGGTCCGTGTCTTCTTTGTCGCTCTCGGGATCCCAAAAATACGTATGGAATGTCGGCGCCCATATTGCTCGAGGTCGTCGACCTTCAGGTGACAAGACACCTCTAGCTCACGAATTCTATCGTGCAGCTGTTTGTTCTCCTCCTTCAATGCCTGAAGTTCCTCAAAGATAGACTTCACTGCCATGATACAGCACAATGGACAGACTCTTCGATTGCTGTCGAATAATTCGGAGGGTCTCTTCAGACAGTGATCCAGAAATAGCTGGCCCTGGCTTCGGAGCATTGACCTCATTCCTCGGTGTGCCTCTGTTCGGTCGAACCATCGTGTACCGTTAGGTGGATTTACACTTTTACAGGCGAGAAGGTAGACTGAAGAATTAGGAATGTTTTTTCAAGATAAATAAAAAGAGTGTGAGTTAATCAAAAATATAATTTCACTATTGAATTAAGCTCGAGAAACTGAATAACTAGATGTATAATTTGAAGTGAATTGAACTGTATAACCCTACGAAATATCTGTTAGAAGACGGAGCCGAACTGACACACGTTTACTCACTCGACATAACCAGAAGAGTGAGAGGAGGAGGAGGAGGAGGAGGAGTTGGAGGAAGGGGAGGAAAAGGAGGAGGATGGGGAGGAGAAGGAGGAGGAATAGAATTGATTGATTGATTAAGTACTTTTTTTACGTAGATTACAATATATACTGGCTTATACACTTCTTTACAATAACTTACAATACAGGAAAATTATAGATGAATTTACATAATATAGACTAAGAAAATAATTATTGAACTGTATATGATATGAAAAAAGCAATCTGTAATAACTGTAGATTATTATATTGTTATGCATCTACATAAATTGGCGGAGCTTTGGACATATCAATGTCCATTCTTCGGAAAGAATATTGGAAGGAAGAGGAGTAGATAAAAGAGTGTTAGACAAGAAGAAAAGTACAATATGACAAGTAAGAAAAAGGGAGAAAATTAATTCGAGTAGGGTTAGAAACTGAGTAATGGCGGTAAAAGTGGAAGATGAGATGAATGAAGCTGATTGTCATTGATAAAAAACTCCATACAACTGAAAAATTATCACATAAAATGAAGAACATCCTGAGTGAGGACTGGTTACGAGAAAACTTGAATTAAGAGGTTGAATTAAAGAAAGCAGTGGAGAAAGAAGAATGAGACTAAGATGTCCTTGGAAATGTGGGGAATAGAATATGGAATATGAAGGAATTATATGAAATGGGGAACGACTGGAAAGAATAATACGTGGTAGGGATGAAGTGAATGATGAGGAGAGGAGAGGAAGAACGGAGAAAAAGAAAAGATGTACGGTGCTAAAAGTATATGTGCTAGGAGCGACGAGGAAAATAATTGAATGGGGAACATAGGATGTGAAAAGATTTATGAAAATGAGGATGTAAGAGAAATAAATATTTATTTATTCATTTGACATACATATGAGAGCACAAGGATAATATGAGCAACAGATGTTCTGTCGTTTAGAATTTTAACAAGAGTATAATTTTTGTGGATTTAAGTAGAATTTTTAATATTTTTTTGTGATTGTGAAGGAAGATTTTGGTTTGGATTTGTATTTTGAAATTAATCAATCTGATAAATTCAAAATTATTGTAATACATACATTTTTTGGACTCAAAATAGTGCGTGAATTAAGATATCATTTACATAACCTCTAGCCGTGTATTCCAAATTAAGGTTCAAAGCAGTTTTGGGCGAATGCCTGTAGTTTTTACCTGCATTGTATCTATTGTCTATGAATAAATGAATGAATGAATATCCCATAATTACTCTCTTAACACATAATCCAAGTGAAAAAATCATACACTATATTGCAGCTAGGTATGGTTATTATAGCAGTGGAATTGAACAATTACTATGCAAATAAATTGAACATTGAACGTTGGATGGAGACTGGAAAATGCTGAACATCAACAGCAAAGTAACTAAGAAAGCGATAGAATTGAGGAGCTGATAACGAAACAGAAAGTGATTACTAGAAGATACCGTGAAAAAAGTTAAGCATGAAAATATATCTGAGAGGTAATTGAGATGTTGATAAGGAGGTGAAGAGGAAGAATAAAACAGAGAGAAGAAAACTCAAAAGGTTGAAGTTAAAATATGAATTAATGGAATATGATGTGTAATATGGAAGAGAAATAAAAATATGAATAAGAAAACTAATAAAAGTTGAAGTTAAAATATGAATGAATGGAATATGATGTGTAATATGGAAGAGGAATGAAAATATGAATAAGAAAACTCAAAATAGTTGGAGTTAAAATATGAATGAATGGAATATGATGTGTAATATGGAAGAGAAATTAAAATATGAATAAAAAACTCAAAAAAGTTGAAGTTAAAATATGAATGAATGGAATATGATGTGTAATACGGAACAGAAATTGAACTTCGATAACGGGAAAAGAAAGCGATAGAATTGAAGAGCTGATAACGAAACAGAAAGAAAAAGAAAGTGATTACTAGAATATACCGTAGAAAAAGTTAAGCATGAAAATATATCTAAAAGGTGATTGAGATGTTGATGAGGAGAGGAAGAATAAAATAGAGAGAAGAAGACTCAAAAAAGTTGAAGTTAAAATGTGGAATGGAATATGATGTGAAATATGGATGAGGAATTAAAATGTGAATGAGAAAACTAGAAAAAAATGAAGTTAAACTATGAATGGATGGAATATTATAAGTAATATGGAAGAGAAATTGAACTTCGATAACGGAAAAACAATTCAACATCAGAAAAACATTATTAAAATATAAACTGAACAAGGAGGCAAATATCTTCACGGCGAGTGGTGGAGGAGGAGCGGAAAATAAAGAAAGAGAAGAAGCAAGCCTCGGAGACTAGAAGATAGGAAATTGGCAAGCGGCCTGTTTACATAACGGACGTGTGTAGTGAGTCTGACACGCGCGCACACACACACACACACACACACACGCATCAATTATTGGCCTACGCCCTGGCCGCAGGCGGTCCATTCTCAGCGGCATCTCAAGGCAAAGCAAGGAAAGTTACGTTAAGTTGATGCCATTCAAACTTACATCAAAACGTAGTCTGCCATAGGGCAATCTCAGATAAAAGTAATCACGATTGCAGATTGGATTGAGTTATGCATTTAGACTAATTCAGATTAATTGACCGAGAAAAGTGAGGTCTAAGATTAAAGTTGCCGATTTCGCATTTCGCTCCATTGGTTTGACATGGTTCTAACTGACATTTCTGGTCAAATTGAGGTTATGTTGTTTCTGAAATGTATTAAACCATATCTATACAGAGAACTCACTTTGAATGCGATCTGTTGACAAATAATGGAACTAATAAGAGTGACAAGGTTGTAACTGACAAATAAGAAGATAGTGTCTCAGGTTGACAAGGTTCTAACTGCTGAAAATCAGCTGTTTGATATTAATTTGTTCTTGCAGCCCTGTTTTTCCTGTGTCACCATGCAGCAGCTAAGTAAGAAGTGAAGTTTTGAGGTTATCCTTGTATGTTTCAAAGTATTTTATGATTTATTGCTCATTTTATTGAATCCAAGTTAGATATTTTAGTCGTTTTCTTCATAATGGATGAAGATGAAATTGGAAGTGATAAAAGCTCATCCGACCTATTCTCTGCGATGATTCTGATGAATTATTCCACCAACATCATCTTCTGATGAAGAATGCTTTAGTATTTTTTACTAACAAGAGGTAAGTCTACGAAAATTTCGCTTATTCTTAAGTATTTATGTTCATATTTTGTTATTTTCTCCTTATATTACCCAGGTATAAAGAGTCTAGGCTTACAATCTCAGGTTGTAACAGGTTGAAGGAACCTCAGTTTCAAGCAAGCTCAGGTTGTTGAAGTAATAACTTATATTATAATAACTATATTTAAATTTTGAATAATTTATACTTTTCATCATTATAGTTTCATGTGTATCATCCCTTTTGAGATGTAATCCTCTTTGTTAATCACGATTTTTTTTAGTAGCCTATGTAAGGAATGGAATTTTCTTTTTTTGACTGATAAAAATTATCAATTTATTATAGCCTAAGTCTAGAATATTTCAAATAAACATAACTTAGGTACTGTAATATTTTCTCGAAATTGGGGGGTTTCTGATATTTATTGAGTTTTGAAATGCAAGCCTAATTACTTTTAATTTGTTTTCAGGAAGAAAAGAGAGAATCTTGCAAAACCAATTTGTAGGAGAAGATTGGTTCTAGCCCAGCTGCTCTTGGAAATACTTCAAAACTAGTCATGACCCTTATGAACCAATCAACTGTGGCAACATAAAGTTCAACGAGGTGCCTAGAAGGGCATCGAAAAAGGTTCCAAAGAGTTCACCCGGTTTACAAGCAGTTCAAATTAAACCAAAACTTCAAAAATGTCCAGAAGAAATCTCTGACGCAAAAAAGAAGGATTTGAAAGCGGCATTTCCTTTTATGCCACTGCAAGACAGGGCATTTTACATGACAGTTCTTCATTTGAACTAGATGAACTAGATCCTATTCACCTGATAGTAAGAATATTGATGTGTAACTTACGTATAACTTCTTAGGCTGACCAGTGACAATTTTTACAGTTCAAATGTTGTGAGCATAACCATAACTTCACTGCTGAATACATCATTATTTACATATATTCTTTCCATTTATATTCTTTACATTATTGTTAATAGTCTACAACGTACTCATTATTTGAACAAAATGTGTTTGTAAAAAAATTCATTTGATTAGAACCATAATAATCTATTAAAGTCACTTACTGTATTTGTGACAATATTTTTATAGTTCTAATGTTGTGAGCATAACCATAAACTTTACTGCTAAATACATCATATTTACATAATATTTTTTTCTTTTTATTTATCTTTAGATTATTGTTAACATTGTCTACACCGAACACATCATTTTGAACAAAGTGTGTTTGTAAAAAAACTCATTTGATTAGAACCATAATAATTTTTTACAGTCACAATTATATTAGTGTATTCAGTGTATAAGTGTTAGTATTAGTGTTATTTATTAGTGTATAAGTGACAATATTTTTACAGTTCTAATGTACTGTGAACTCTACTGTACTGTGAAAATAACTATGAACTCTACTGCTCAATAATATGTCATTATTTGCATATTATTCACATTATTTTGAACAAAATCTGTTTGCAAAATAAAATTTTTCATTTGATTAGAACCTTAATAGTTTTTTTAATCTCCTTCATTTCAGTATGGGTTGATTTGAAATGGTTGTATGTGCAGTTAGAACTTTGTCATCTTCATAGTTTGACAAGTTGACTATGACAAGGTTCTAACTGCAATATAGTGAATTTATAAAAAAATAATGAAAAGGTATTTATCAAATCAAACATATGAAAGTTAGTGTATACATATATAAAATATTGGAAGAAAAAGTTTTAGTCAAATTAGTCAACAATTTCATGAGTTATATAAAATCAAAACTTCAAAGTCGATTTTCTCAAAAGTAGGTGTAATGCAGTTAGAACCATGTCAAACCAATGGAGCGATTTCTCTTTATGTTTATATATTTTCTGTTCCGCATTTATAGCGAAACGCAGCAATAGATATTCATGAACTTTGACAGGTATGTTCCTTTTTTAATTTCGCGTCGACGTATACAAAAGGGTTTTTTGAAATTTTGCATTTAAAGGATAATACATAAGGAAAAGGAGTCTCCTTTAAACGCCAATATTACTGTAAAAATCAGACTTTGAATTATTCATCATTAATCAGCTGTAACTTGGTAAAAATCAGCTGTCGTGTGGACTATTAATTGGAAGCGAAGAGGCATGCAAATTGATAACTCGAAGTAGTATATTATTTTCTCCAGACTTTTCTCTGCTTTCAACTCGGTAAGCTTTTGATGCTAGTAGCACATAGTTGTTTACAACAAATTATTAGCAAATTAGTACAACTCAAACATTGTCGGTCAAACAGCCATCACACTCAAACAGCCATTAGTTGTTCACACACCAATATTTCGCCGACACGACAGGACAGGACATAATTTACTCCGATTGGCAGTATAGAGGAGGCTGTGTTTTATATCTGCGCGAGGTCTACTGGTCACAGAATTACAAGTTATTATAAATTTTGGAAAGTTGGCCTGAAAATAAGTGACATCTGCTTGTTGATTTTCTTCGAGTTGGAAATATTGCCAACAAATCGCTGTAGATCTATTTTCTTCCTCCTACTTGCATAAAAATTAAGGATAATGTAGCAAGTAATATATTTATTTTAGCATGAACTAACTGTATGGAAGTGTTCATAATTAATAGAAGGGTACTACAAGTTTTAATATATTTTTTATTAATTTGAATGAAGTAGCCCATAAAAGTGAAGTGACTTTAAGTGTTCATATTTAATCCACTGAGTTAATGATCTAGCCATTCATTTTCTCTACTCTCCAAACATTCCAGTTCCTTCAACAATTTTTTAATTGTTTTTACCTGATTGATTCATCAGCGCTGGATACAAAAATGTTCGACACCCGCTGAAAATTAAAATTTCCAACACCGATGCCCTACTAGATAATGTCAGTTGGTGCTAAAGTGGGTTCTAGAATCCCGCAATTAGGGGGCGCCTAATAACAGGCTTGGCCGTTTTATTCATTATCGACGATAATAATGGGACCAGAAATCAGAGAATGATGGCGAATCTGTGTTACGGACTCGTGTAACTGTGTTGCAGAAGCGGGAGGAAGCCATTGCTGACTTGTGTAACACGTGTGTAGGGAGGCGAGCTGTAACTTGTAAAGTGACTTGTAACTTGTAACTTCTGAGTTGAGAATTGGCTAATAACTTTTCCAGATGATGGTACATGGAGTTGTGTACGCTACTGATAAAGTGATAGATTTGTAAGTTTTATGTGTGTCATAGTGGGCCTGTAGGGAGAAACATGTATATTTTGCATCTGCCTAGTATGATTCTTGTAGTGGAGCCAGGCTACTCGAAAGGTGAGAATATAATCTTCGCAAATTAGCAATTTTCTCAAGTTAAATTCTATAGTAGATCTTAAGGTGCGTACAGATTTACGCGCCGCGAACATGAGCAATGCACTTTTATCAGCTGATGCCAAGCTTTTTATATATGTATCTTACCGTTTCTGTAAAAACTGTAAAAATACAGATATACTGTATTTTTAAAGTGATTATTTTTTTCAGCTGATTTTTTTCAGCTGATTAAAAGTGAATCGCTAATGTTCGCGGCGCGTATAATTGTACGCACCTTTACAAGTACGATCGAACTTCAATAAAACACGATAAATCAAGTAGAACTTCAATCTTCCTGCTTTCCACAAATCATAGAAACATAGAATCTAAACATGATCTTCTCAAAATTCATTTCATAAATATAACTAGTAGTTCTGTGAACAGTAGACCTCACTTAGTTTTCTCATCCACAAGTGCCTGATTGAAACTATAGACCTTATGGAAATTCAGCAATAGACTGGTTTCTCCACACATCTGTGTAATCACTTGTCAGCTGATTTATGATGGATAATTCTATAGTCTGATTTTTACTTTAATATTGACGTATGAAGGAGGCTCCTTTTTTCTTTTGTTTCCTTGAAATGCAAAATTTCCAAAAACCTTGTATATATGTCGACGCGCAAAGGAACATACCTGTCAAATTTCATGAAAATCTATTACCGCGTTTCGCCGTAAATGCGCAATATATAAACATATCAACATATAAACATTTAAAAATTTGAACATTTAAACATTTAAATATTCAAAC
The DNA here is from genome assembly GCF_014356525.2 of Nilaparvata lugens. Taxonomy (NCBI): domain Eukaryota; kingdom Metazoa; phylum Arthropoda; class Insecta; order Hemiptera; family Delphacidae; genus Nilaparvata; species Nilaparvata lugens. The sequence continues at coordinate 10,696,091 of NC_052504.1, forward strand.
ATTGAGAGAAATGCCAAACCATCGACTTGAATCTTAGACCTCACTTCGCTCGGTCAATTATTAATAATAAATTGTTTCTTCTCTAGTTCAAATGTTTAGTGGGCTAAGTTTAGCAGTATCCATTTATGTACTTGGAAATATGCAGAATTTAACTGCATTGATTCTTATCTGCGCAATAGAAGAAAAATAACAGTACCATGTCATACTTTCAGCCTATGTTCTACTTCGTAATATCATAGAGAAACAATATTGTTTCTCTATGGTAATATTATAGAGAAACAATAGCATAAGTAGATATCCCATGGTATAGGGCGTTTATGTCGCAACTTTTACTGTTATCTCAAGCCGATTACTGTTGATTATTGTCGAATTTTACTGTTTTGTTGGGGTGAGAGTGTATGAACGGCACAATATGAGAGACTACCAGTGTCACACAGCTTCACGGAAAAGAATTACATGAACTATCGGCTTGAGATAACAGTAAAAGTTGCGACATAAACGCCCTATACCATGGGATATCTACTTACGCTATTGTTTCTCTATGGTAATATTCAAGGGTCAAGATATCATAAGTCTTGAAAATGTTTTTCTGGAGAACGATCTTCTAATCCAAATATCGAAGAATCAAGGACTATCATCAAGTAGAAAATGTTCACAACAAAAAATCCAAGGCTCAATTATCTTCAAGAAAATGTCACCACAATACAAAAAATCGTAGCCGCCTTGGATCCTTCATTGGAAATGTCTTGCAGCATTTATTTCCTCTAACCTCGAAAACGTTCAAATGATAACGAGCTCAATATTTGAGATCACCTTCAATCTATTATGATGCGTTGCACTTCAACATAATCCTTCTCCTCTTCACCAACTCATTATCCATTATCGTTCCTAGCGATTTCAAAGGAATTTTATCTTATTTAAGGCTGTGCAAAGGAGCACATTAATATTTTTATTAAAAATAACCTTTTCAATGGTAATATTTTTCAAAGTTTCTTGATTCGTATATCATCAAGCTATCAAAATGATAGAAATGTTTTCTCAGAAAAACATTTTCTTCTGATCATCAGTTTTTGAGATATGAGCGCCTGAAGTTTAAATTTTTGGGACAGAACATTTCAAAATTCAGTAAGAGATAAATCCATGAGATTCAGAGGATGGATTCTTCATGGAATTTTTGATCTTGTAAAACAAACATTTTCTAAAAATATAAATTTTTATGATAGTTATTCGATTTACTAAAAATAACCAAAAATAACTTTCAGTTGAGTTATTTTTGGTAAATTGATATTTTTAGAAAATTTTTGTTCTACTAGATAAACAATACCATGAAGAATCCATCCTCACAATCTCATGGATTTGTTTTCCTTAGAAAAGTGTTTTCCTGAGAAATCTCTTACCGAATTTGAAATGTTCTGTCCCAAAAATTCAAACTTCAGTCGCTCATATCTCAAAAAGTAATGATCGAAGAAAAAATGTTTTCCTGAGAAATCATTTTCATTTTGATAGCTTGATGATATACAAATCGAATAACACTTGGAAAAATATCATGAGTAGAAAGTTTATTTTTGGCCATTGCACAGCCTAAATTAAATATTCTCAAATAATAGTAAATATACATTCATACATCTATTTTCAAATTGATACATAGAATATAATTCTCATTTAAGAATGGTTGGGAAAGGAACATAGGCTTAGAGCCCAAAACTGTTTATTTCCCAAATTTTGATAGAAATTATTGTCCAAGAATAGGTTATGTTTACACTTCATGAATTTTGTTCAATTATGAGTTCAAAATATACTGTACTAGCCGTCAGGCTCGCTTCGCTCGCCATATCCGTCTAGCCAGGGGCCTCCGCCCCCTGGACCCCGACTGGGTCGTCCAAGAATGAGATCAGCAGACTCGCTTCGCTCGCCTGCATTTTTCATTTGTAGGACGATCATATGTTAGGACAATCCAGTCGGGGGTCCAGACTAAACGCTGGCTAAACGGATATGGCGAGCGAAGCGAGCCTGACGGCTAGTAATATAATATTCCCAGGAGTAGCTCGGATTGAAGTAGCAGTGCCCAATCAATTTTTCCGCGATAAATGCATTTCAATCTTCAACTTGGTGCCAACCTAACAAAGTTAACTCAACTTAATGCCAACCTGACAAAATTATTAATTTAGTTACCAGTTAACAACTGTTTCGAAGAGGTACTCTCTCTAGATTATAGTAGTTCTATATTAACATATGGTATAAACATTTTTCAATTATAATTAAGAGAATAAGGAGAACTTTAAACCCTTAAAAACCACCCTCAGAGTTAAAATATTGTCAAAAGATTTTTTTTGTGCGCCTCTAAAGGGCCAACTGAACATACCTACCAAATTTGAACGTTTTTGGTCCGGTAGATTTTCAGTTCTGCGAGTGAGTGAGTCAGTCAGTCAGTCAGTGAGTGAGTGCCATTTCGCTTTTATATACATATAGATATATCTGGCGGTCTCAGAATATACCCTGTTGAAGATTATAATAATCATTCCTACACACACTATATTCTGTTTTTTTTTCAATATACTCTTCACAATAATAAATACCTCTCCTCTCATCTCCTTCTCATTTGCATGGACTTCATCGTCCAATTAGCTACTCATCTTTTTTTCCTACTCCATATTCCTCCCATTCACTCCTCCACTTTTCCTACAACTCTTCTCAATCCCTCTTCACTCTCCCTCTTTTGCATCCTCCCTCCTTTAATAATATTTATTCACCTTCTTTGCAATATTGTATATATATTTTTTTTCTGAATTTGATTTGTTCAATCTAATAATTATTTAGCATTGTATTGGAGGGTTGAGTGTAAGAGAGGGCCGGCTGCGCCCTAACTCCGCCCTCCTAGGTAAAAATAAAGGCAGCTATTCTATTCTATTCTATCCTATTCCCTTCGTCTTCCACTCTTCTCTCATCCCTCATGGTCAATATGATCTTCATTCTCGTTCTCTTTACGATTCTTATCTTCATCCTTGTTCTCTGATATATTCTAAACCTTAAAATATCTCTCCAAAAAAATGATCTTCATTCAAAGCGTTTCCTCTGACCTCCAATATTCTCTAATGATTACGAGTTCAATTTGAGCGTACACTTCTAACTCTGACGCTTACATCTTGATGAATTCTTGATTGAAATGTCATAAATCCCTCAATAGAAACTCCAACTCTCCACATTCAATCATTGCAGACAGTTGAAAATGAATCCAACTGTAGCCAGTATTAGTTGACGTGATATTAGTTGTTGGTCGTATTAGTTGAGGACTAATGCATTGCTAGGAAGCCGTTACGTTACGTTATGTTACGTTTATAAGCTGAACTACATCAACGTAACCGTCATCAGTAATCAATCAACGACGTCTGCCATTGGGCGATGTGGGTCATTGCGACAGCCAATGGCTGCTTCCGTTGCAATCAGCCCGCCAACTGATGATAGCATTGCGCTTGAACTTTGTGGATCGTCTAGATTATGCCAGGACATCGATTAGGGTGATAGTGATACGGATTCAAATGGCGACATTTCCGTTTTTTTGACAGTGCTTCTAAGAATCTATTGCGAGTGTGCTTTCAAGGATAGACAAAACCTACTAATGTATAATATTCAATACCTAATTTTTGGCAAACTCATTACTGTCATTGTAGCACTTTTGTTATTGCACTTGTGTTATGAGTGTAAAAATGTATCAAAAGTACGTAATAATGTTAAAGTGTGACATGTGCGACTCATGTATTATATTTCATTATTTTTTAAATTATAAATTAAAATGCCACCCAACACTATACAGTCGTAAAAGACAATTGTGTGGGCGAAGCCCGCATCCCAGCCGGAGCACGAAGCGCGGAGGCTGCTTTCTAACCCTTTATTTCAAATGAAATCATTCATTTCAAATAATTTATTTCGCCATTTAAAAAAGTAATCACAAATGAAGACCAAATCAAATATGATGAACAATAAATTTAAACAAAATACAAGTGTTAATTTAAAAATAAGAAAATAATAATACAAAATCAAAAATATCTTTTTATGTATGTATATATAATTTACGTATAATAACGTCTGGTGAGGTCTGGTGATCCTCAAAATCCATCAAATTACCGGCCGATTAGTCTCTTAAGTGTTTTTTCCAAAATAATAGAAAAAGTTATTAAAAGCCGTCTGCTAACCTATCTAAAGAAACACAATATTATTCACAAAAATCAGTTTGGTTTTCAAGAAGGTAAATGCACAGAAGATGCTATTGTCAAACTTGTGGAGATCTTATAATAATTTTAATAATAGGAAAAAGACATTGGGAGTCTTCCTGGACCTGAGTAAGGCATTTGACACTATCCCACATTCTATGCTTCTGGAAAAACTGCAATGCCTAGGCATAAGAGGTGTACCCTGGAACTTTTCAAGAATTTTTTGCAAGGTCGTTCCCAATTTCTGGCTATGGATGGTGTTACAAGTAAAGCTAATTTATCAGACTATGGGCTCCCGCAAGGTACAGTTTTATCACCAATTTTGTTCCTCATCTATATTAATGACATGCTTAACCTGGAAATGGAAATTGTGAAATTTTATCATATGCTGATGACACTACTTTACTATTCACCACTAACTCCTGGACGACATGAAAAGAGTTAGTGAAAATGGTCTCAGTAAAATTAAGGCATACTTGATCACCACACTTTGACATTAAACACCACAAAAAGTACTTATTTAACTTTCTCTCCAAATCAAACCGGCCAACCTAATCAATTCAACAATATTAAAATTCATTCACATACCTGTCTTAGTAACAGATTAGTGAACTGTGACTGCCCGATAATAGCGAGTGCTACAAAAACTAAATTCCTTGGCATAATTCTTGACCGCCATCTTAGATGGGATATACAGTGTCACGTTATTCTTTATATAAAAATAACGATTAGCCTCCTGCTTGGCATCAGTCGGTAAAGCATGAGATTTAATATAATTAGGGCGTGGTTTTCTAATAGTATTCAGTCTTAAAAAAATCTTGTTAGGCCTAGATATGGGCTTCTCCAATAACTCTTGTAATTCAATAAATAATAAATATATATATAAATGATACTTATACTATAGTGTTGAGGAATAAAAAATAAATTGCACACCATGAATGTTCATACATATATTACACAAATAATGCAAAGATCAATCGAGGCAAAAATATATATATAGAGCGATAAAAAATATAATATAAAAATAGAACAATAATTTTATATCAGCAAAATATCACAGGCTAAACTTTATATTCTAGATTTATGGCACGAATCATTACCATGTGCCTTTATCTTGAAATCATATGCATTCTTTTGCATGTAGCTGCGACATGCACTTGCTAATACTTGTCGACTTGGATAATTCAATCAAAAATATGTGCTCTAAGATCAGCTTGATAAATTAGCCACTAATAATCCAAATATATATATATATATTAAAATCTCTAGTATTTAGTAGATTTATTGTATCGAATATATATTTTCATCTCAGGGTGCAAGATTCGGCACCTGACGGAATAGGTAGAGCCATTCATCTAGTGAATTAGAACTATGATAAATTATCGCAAATTGTATTGCAAAAAATTAAATATTATATGCATATGTTTTAATAGCCTAGATTTCGTACTTCTTTGATTAAATAGAAATTTCTAAAATATTGATCTATATTTTTCTTTCAATTAAATACCTTTAATACTAATTTTTACTTGCGCAAGTATTACTCTTATTAATTTCTCAATTTATAATAACCCTTTCGGCGAGCTAGCTTTGATCATCAGATTAATTCGAAGCACTAGGGCGCCCATCACTAATTCAAATTTAATCACTCACGTGTCGAAAATCTTCTTGTAAGCCGCCGATGTCGATCCAACTCCATGTGGTCCGGGAATATGGTAGCCGGAATCGTCTCCTCCAAGGGGTTATAAATTTAATTAAAAATGAAAATGACTTCTGCTTCACAATAGCATCACGAAGTCTTTTAAGAAATTTAATAATTTACTTTAACTTTAATTTTTACAAAATTATTAATAAGGTACTTCGCTCTAAAATATTTGGGGTCCTCTTATGGTGGCATCTGGCTGGCGAGTGCTGGTTCTTCCTTCTCAAGTTTTACAGATCCTCTTTCCGACTTTCAAATTAGCATAAATTTAATATCCCAATCCTCCGCCATTAAATTCAAATAGATCTTACAAAAAATGCCAAAATATTGCTTAGATTATATGATTAATAATTTCTTTGCATTCGAGCCATATCGATAACATAGATTACACAAATTTTTACACAAAATCTAGTACATTTATATAAATATATATAAATATTTTTGAATTGGCCTACAGTTGCCGCCTATTAACTGCCGTTTTACTATTGGTGCATGCAAATTTTATTCGGTATTCATGCGCCTGGTAACTCTTATTTCCTGAATACATTAAATTATTTTTATTTGGTTTTTTATTTATGCTCTTTGCATGCTAGTTAATATTCTATACATTAATATTAATTCCATGCTACCTAATAATTAGCCACGTGGACAGGTGTTTTTTCACATTGCACACCATCCGATTGCAATAAAGCTCTGCCAAGGGGTTTTGGTCAGATTCTACGTTCCTCGGTTTGATCGATCTCTAGGTCACCGATCCGTGAATACATGTACATAACCTCAATCTTCAAATATTTTATATAATAATCTATTTATGAGCAATAAACTTCCTTCAAATCCTTTTTAGGTTCTTGTACCATTTAGCCAGAATAAGCTGATGCTATCTAATCTTAGTTATTATCTATTTGGCGATATTAGCCAGTTACTTTATTTCAGACCTATTACTATTTCTGTTAGGGCTTTTTATCTACCCAGATTTAATATGTTACACGCGCCCCTGGGTTTGAATTCAAAATATTTGAGAATCACAATGTTTTTAATGAAAACCCACCCTTCAATACATCGATATACACTATACTTTATTTATAAATTATACTCTCATACTTCTATCACAGATCGCAGACATATTTGCTGCATCTCCTTTATACCTATATCAAATACAATAACAAATTCTCCTCCTCAACACACATAAAATATCATAAATATAAACTTCTAAACGTACTCCTCCTGACACCACTTAAAACATAGTAATTTTTAAATTCGCCGCTTGCAGGGCCACCAACCTAACTACACACATTTCATAATTCTCACAAATGATTCCTTTTAGACAATAATTTCGATTCACAAATTCTGGGCTTATATCTTAGAGTATTTCTTAGGTCTTAATATAAATAATTTTCTATACATCAGGTACAATACTTTCTTTTGCTAATGGTTCTTTGGTTTTGGTAGCTGGTATTCACTTTAAGTCTTTTTCAGGTAACAAACGTGGCATAATTAAAAGTAATAAATATAAAAACATATAAATAAATATATCGACATTAATAAATATAATAAATAACAATAATAAATAACTTTTTGGGTACAGTATTTTTTCATAATCATATGTTTGCAGGCATTACATATTTGATTCAGGTGGCCTTGCCCAGCTGGTCACTGGTTCTACATAATTTGCTGTCGAATTTCATAATTATTAACCTAACTGCTCAATTTTTTCTCTTAAAAAGGTAATTAACAAATTTTAATTTTACTATCCCCGCTTGTGTCCTTTTTTATCTGATGTATATAATTTAATTACATATTTTAAAATTATTCTTTTTCTTATTGCAGGCTTCTAACGGCTGGAAGGAATTAAAACACGGGATTGTTGCCATGCGGTCCTATGCCAAGATTAAATTTATTAAGGAAGGTTAGTAATCGGTTTGATAATAATGTTTTCCTTGATTTCTTATCATATTTATTTCAAATTCGATAATATTGCCTGTAAAATTTCGTGGCTTTCTCATATATTTTGGTTTTCTGCTTGTAGCTATACTGTAGGCTGGTTGGGTTATCTGCTGTCCGGTTGTTGTTTGTTGAGGCTGTCCTAATTGATAATTTTTTCATCATAAATTTAAAGCCCTTGTATCTGGTGTATCTTTTAAAACAATTCCTTGATCTGGTTCTGTTTTCTTCCTTATTATTTTTATTTGTTCCATTGAGTCTCGATATTTTCACTTTAGTGGCATTGTTTATAATTCTAGTTACACCAATAAACGACTTTATAATATAAAGCTTCCAATCATCTTCATCCGATACTTTCCACTTAAATTCATTATTAGGCTTCATTATCATAATAAAACAATTCGATAATATAACACTTCCAATCAACACTAATAAATTCTTTCAACAATAACATGGTCTTAATTATAGCATCACTTTTCAATATTATCACAGCCATCATAACAAATATTAAACACCATAACAAAACATTTATCATCTCTTTAATAGTATTATCTCTCATCATATAATAGTCAGGTACTTCCATTTTCTTTATATTACTTTTTATTTCTTCCATTCTTCTCAAACACCGTTTATCCTTAATTAATCTCCACAAGTAGTCCACTTTTATGTTGCCCATGCACGAATCAATCATAGTTTTCCTATCAGTTCCGTTTTTATTCCAACATGAATCCATAGTAGTTTCGTAAGCAGCTCCGGTTTTGTTCCAATTATTACTTCCATTTTGCCGGTCACATCGTCGATCATAGTTTTTAAAACGTATGTGCCGCGGATGCACGCCGTCGGTCCGCTCCTGTCCTCCTCGGTGTCGGTCCGGTGTCCTCTTCGGGCGTTTGAACCGTGCATGCGGCCTCCATCGGCGCGCGCGGTTCCTCCGTTTCTTCCGCCTCCGGGCCTTGCGATGCATCTTCTTCTCCCGAATGCCGTCCTCTCGTTCTTGATGCCGGTCGGGTGTCCTCGGGCGCTTTCGTCTCCGGGCCTTTCGGTGGTCACTCCTCTTGTCCTGTAGTCCGTCCTCTTGGTCCTCTATCCTGGGTTCCTTGGGGTGCCTTGGTGGGGTCGAATGATGCGGATGCGGATCTGATACGTTTTCAATTTGCTCTGTATCCACCAACTCCTTGATTATAGCATGATCCTGGTGGCTGTTGGTGTTCTCCGGCGGTGAGGGATCTTCGGTAGTGAACAGGATGCTGAGTAGGGATTGATGTTTGCAGGATTTTTTAATTGCATGTTTGGCGGCGGTTTTTAGTGGTAGGCTGTCTTGTATTGGCTTCTGTGTGTCTGGTGGTGGGTTATCTTGTGTTTCTTGTAACAAAGTCTCCGGTAAATCATTTATGAATGTGGTGTATGACGTTGAAATATCCTGCTTTTCTTGGTTTGTTTCATTTTGAGCTTGTGCTTGTTATATTGGGGGTATCATATAGTCCTGGTTTATTAGCTGTAGCTTTCTGTGTATCTGGTGGCGGGTTGTTGGGTGTTGGGTTCTGTGTTTTTTGGTGATTTGATCTGGACGCATGCTCTAATGTGTAGTTTGTACTTATTTGATGAGGTGGCGGTTTGTAATTTTTGTCATAATTATTCTGAGTGTTATCATTATTTGTGTTAAATCGATCACGGCCATAATAATACTTTCTTTCATAGGTTTGCTGTGGATAATGGTTTGTTTGACGATTCTGAAAACTTCTATTATTCCAGCTGTTATTTTGATTATGATTATAGCGGCGTTTAAATTGAGGGGTAGATCGTGAGCAATCATATGGTACTGATTCATAATTTTGGCTGTTATACTGATTAATTTTTGAGTTATGTTGATTTTGTGTGTATCTCTGGTCTGAACGGTGGTTTGATATTGCCATCACAGACTGTATGCCATATAGATGATTTATCAGCTGCTTGCAATCAGTAATGGGTTGTGTGGCGAGTGCCATTCTAACTTGATACGGTAGCTTCTTTAAAATAATACTTGCTAATGCCGATTCATTAATGGGCTCGCTCAATTGAGAATTTTTAAACTGTAGGGCAGTGACGAAAGTGGTACATGCACCGTCTAAGTTAGGGTTGAACTCGCATGATATGATGTCCGCTAGCACGTCCAACTGTTTACTTCTGCTCCAATACTGTTCCAGGAAGACAGCTACAAACTCATCCAATGATGTAAATTCATGGGCTCTACTCCGAAAAAACATCAGGGGTTCGCCAATCAATAAATTAGTCAAACGGAGACGCCAAAAATTCCAAGAGGTAGGTGCAAGAGTTTGTACTAATTTTATCTGATCAATGAATGGTTGAGGTTGCAAATGGCGATCAGTGTTATCAAATTTTCCTAGTCCTTGTAATATACTATGTACGTTGAGGTTGTCTGTTTGAATTCCTTGAGGTTGTTGTTGAATATGATTTTCCAATGCTATTATTTTTTCCTGTGTTATCTGCCATTGACTATTATGTGTAATTTTATTTGCGTTTATTTCTTGATTTAATTGAGTCAGAGTGGATTTTTGAATTAGTAGAGTTCCATTTAAAGCTTTACAGGTTTCAGTGTTTTGATTGATGCTACCTTGCAGTTGGTTCATTTTTGTGGACATATTAATCTGTTTGTTTTGTATTTCTTTAATATTGTTAATATTTTTGTCAACTGTAGTTGTTAAGTTTTGATTGGCAACGGTAATTTGTTTGTGGATTTCTTGGTGGCAATCGGCCTTAATGTTATTTGTTATATCCTGAATAGGTGTAGTGATTTGTGTAGTTAGGTTATCTATCCTTTCATTGAGTTCACATGTAACCGTATCCAACCTTTCCGATAATCCTGCCGTAACTTTATCCTGACTTTCTTTTTGTAGGGTTATCATTGCTTTTAACTCTTCCCTATGACTCTCTACTTTAGTTTCAATATTATCCAACCGTTGTTCTACTGATTTTATAGCGCCTGTGGTCTCTTTCATACCCTGTTCCACTGTCTGTTTATTTTCCTCTTTTACTGTAGCAATCTCTTTTTTAATCTCCTGCATCATACTATCCATTGTTTTTTGTAACATAATGTTGAAAGTGCTACTAGTTTGTTCCATTATTACCTTTTGAAGTGGATCTAATTCTGTGATTGAAAATATACTTTGTTTGCCCAGGTGTGACTCGGCCTCCGGCGATGCGGGTTCTGCAGGTTGCTCCTCGCCCCCTTCAAAGTTGATCTCTACTATCCGTTGATTCAATGGTGTGTCAGCGGCGTCGATTCGAGTGGATGATAGAGGTTGCAGACCTGGTGGATCGAAGACTATCGACCCGACGCTTCCTGGTTCCCTTTCTCGTGGCGTATTGGCATCTACCGTGGTGGGGTTTGATGTGCTCGGAGTCGACAAAGTGGGATCTGTGCAACCGCCGTACATATATGAAACTTCAGAGTTTGCGGGAGTGTGATTCATTATGTCAAATATGATAAATGCTAATTAAACAGTGATAAGAATGATGAGCGAGAATGCTTAAAAAAAAAAAAAAAGACACAAACCGGGACTTACAGTGAACAGTGATGTGTAAAGTGTTTGGATACTCTTACAACAAGGTATTTATACTTAAGTTTTTTACAATGTTCTAGCGCCCCCAATGTTTTGTTGATTTATTCTTGGCTAGTTTACAGGCTGCGACTTATTTTCCAACCGGCTTAAACACCTAATATATTTTTGACTAGAAAGTAATAGCAGTTTAGGCTTATAAAATATAATCTCTCTCTATAAACATGTAATTTTTCACAGTACTAATAATATAAAATTTTCTTTAAAACATATAATTTCTCTCTATTTAAAGCTCTTGTTTCCCCAAAAAGTAATACAAATTTTCCTTCGCCAGTTTTCCTCACAACTCGTATAAGTTATCTATAATTTTCAATATGGTTATTGACCTAATTTCAAATAATTATTCAATGAGCTTGGCTCTCATCATCAGTCCCACGTTGGTACGACATGTCTTTGTGTCACGTTATTCTTTATATAAAAATAACGATTAGCCTCCTGCTTGGCATCAGTCGGTAAAGCATGAGATTTAATATAATTAGGGCGTGGTTTTCTAATAGTATTCAGTCTTAAAAAAATCTTGTTAGGCTAGATATGGGCTTCTCCAATAACTCTTGTAATTCAATAAATAATAAATATATATATAAATGATACTTATACTATAGTGTTGAGGAATAAAAAATAATTGCACACCATGAAAGTTTCATACATATATTACACAAATAATGCAAAGATCAATCGAGGCAAAAAATATATATAGAGTGATAAAAAATATAATATAAAAATAGAACAATAATTTTATATCAGCAAAATATCACAGGCTAAACTTTATATTCTAGATTTATGGCACGAATCATTACCATGTGCCTTTATCTTGAAATCATATGCATTCTTTTGCATGTAGCTACGACATGTACTTGCTAATACTTGTCGACTTGGATAATTCAATCAAAAATATGTGCTCTAAGATCAGCTTGATAAATTAGCCACTAATAATCCAAATATATCTATATTAAAATCTCTAGTATTTAGTAGATTTATTGGTATCGAATATATATTTTCATCTCAGGGTGCAAGATTCGGCACCTGACGGAATAGGTAGAGCCATTCATCTAGTGAATTAGAACCATGATAAATTATCGCAAATTGTATTGCAAAAAATTAAATATTATATGCATATGTTTTAATAGCCTAGATTTCGTACTTCTTTGATTAAATAGAAATTTCTAAAAATATTGATCTATATATTTTTCTTTCAATTAAATACCTTTAATACTAATTTTTACTTGCGCAAGTATTACTCTTATTAATTTCTCAATTTATAATAACCCTTTCGGCGAGCTAGCTTTGATCATCAGATTAATTCGAAGCACTAGGGCGCCCATCACTAAATTCAAATTTTAATCACTCACGTGTCGAAAATCTTCTTGTAAGCCGCCGATGTCGATCCAACTCCATGTGGTCCGGGAATATGGTAGCCGGAATCGTCTCCTCCAAGGGGTTATAAATTTAATTAAAAATGAAAATGACTTCTGCTTCACAATAGCATCACGAAGTCTTTTAAGAAATTTAATAATTTACTTTAAATTTAAATTTTTACAAAATTATTAATAAGGTACTTCGCTCTAAAATATTTGGGGTCCTCTTATGGTGGCATCTGGCTGGCGAGTGCTGGTTCTTCCTTCTCAAGTTTTACAGATCCTCTTTCCGACTTTCAAATTAGCATAAAATTTAAATATCCCAATCCTCCGCCATTAAATTCAAATAGATCTTACAAAAAATGCCAAAATATTGCTTAGATTATATGATTAATAATTTCTTTGCATTCGAGCCATATCGATAACATAGATTACACAAATTTTTACACAAAATCTAGTACATTTATATAAATATATAAATATTTTTGAATTGGCCTACAGTTGCCGCCTATTAACTGCCGTTTTACTATTGGTGCATGCAAATTTTATTCGGTATTCATGCGCCTGGTAACTCTTATTTCCTGAATACATTAATTATTTTTATTTGGTTTTTTATTTATGCTCTTTGCATGCTAGTTAATATTCTATACATTAATATTAATTCCATGCTACCTAATAATTAGCCACGTGGACAGGTGTTTTTTCACATTGCACACCATCCGATTGCAATAAAGCTCTGCCAAGGGGTTTTGGTCAGATTCTACGTTCCTCGGTTTGATCGATCTCTAGGTCACCGATCCGTGAATACATGTACATAACCTCAATCTTCAAATATTTTATATAATAATCTATTTATGAGCAATAAACTTCCTTCAAATCCTTTTTAGGTTCTTGTACCATTTAGCCAGAATAAGCTGATGCTATCTAATCTTAGTTATTATCTATTTGGCGATATTAGCCAGTTACTTTATTTCAGACCTATTACTATTTCTGTTAGGGCTTTTTATCTACCCAGATTTAATATGTTACAACAGATAAATAGCTTATGTCGAAGATTGAGGTATCTAATTTTTAAATTTCACAATATTGGTATGCTAAAGAATAAAGATATTTCTCGTCTAGTTTATTTTGCTTATGCCCAATCAGTACTGCAATATGGTATAATAGCCTGGGGAGGAGCCAGAAACATCCATCTCAATAAATTATTCACCATACAAAAATTTTTAATCAAATCAATTACTTCCAAACCAAGACGTTACCCCAGCAGTGATCTTTTCAATGAGTTCGAAGTATTAACTGTCAGACAATTATATACTAAGAGTCTTCTCTTATATATAATAAAAAACAAAAATAACTTCAGACTTCGAGAGACTATGTATGATTTGAGACCATCTAGCATTACTTTTCAGAATGATCGTACAGTGTTAGACGTGTGCTGTAGGCAGTTTGTCTTTGTAGCTAAAAGACTACTGAATCATATACCTTTTGATTTTGTCAATTTCAGATTAAACAGTAGAACTAGGCATGAATTGGATAAATGTATTGTAGCATTCAAGCTCAATGAAAAACTATTTTGATACAAGTAAAATTCATGTATTATAGATCCTATACTTTCTGTATTGATCAAAGATTTTCTCCTTCCAAAGTTATAATAACCTTTAGAAATAACAAATATCAAACTTTTTTGTAACTATTGAATCATGTATTATTTTGTAGTGAATACCTTCCCCTCTTATTTTCAATGTTTTTTGAACTGATTCATGAATTAAACTACGTGATTTTCCATTTCTTTTTATATTGTATATAAATTTCAAATTGTTAAGCATAGTGGATACTGTTTACATAAATTATATGCTATGATTATCATCATTTTATAATCATGAGTTGTGCTGCTGTTCAATATTTGTAATTTATATTTTGTACATTTCTATTTTCACGAATTATTGCAATTAACTTAAACTGTCTGTATATTTAATATTAATTTCTTTCATTTTATAGAGTAGTTTTTCAACATCCTGTTTCCCTCGATATTGTTATTATGTTATTTATAGCGACTCATTCCTGCGCTCAGGTTAAACCTTTGCAGGGATTTTTTCTTCTCAATGTGTCTTGTAAATTGTCATATAAGGATTAGGTTAGACAAGTTTTGTGAAAGTGTTGTATTTTATACTGTAAATTTGTTTTTTGAAGAATAAATGATTTTGATTGATTTTGATTTGATTGATATGGCATCACCAGCAAAAGAATAAACTTTGCCCGCTGGTGACCGTTGCAAATCGAAAATATTATAATAGTATATAATAGTCATAAAAGGCGATTGGGCGGGCGCAGCCCGCCTCCCAGCCGGAGCGCGAAGCGCGGAGGCTGCTATCTAACCCTATATAGTCATAAAAGGCGATTGGGCGGGCGTAGCCCGCCTCCCAGCCGGAGCGCGAAGCGCCGAGGCTGCTACCCAACACTATACAGTCAGACAAGACGATTGGGCGGGCGAAGCCCGCCTCCCAGCCGGAGCGCGAAGCGCGGAGGCTGCTAACCCACCCTTCTGGGGGTGCAGGGGGCGAAGCCCTCTATCGAGCGCGAAGCGCGAGATTTAAATTAAAATGAGAGGGTCTCAGTTCCTCATGATTTCAGTTCATCACGTGCCTATATTTCGACCATTTCGTTAGAAACTGAAACTTCTGAGGAGTTGAGGCATCAAGGCAGAGCCTGAGTGCTTATGTTTGATAATGTTTCGAAGTTTAGAGGATAGGTTAGAGGGTCAGGTTTTTGCTTCTGAATGGCAATATACTGGTTTTATTCGGAATATAATTATCAATATCATCAAGGAAAAATTATAATGTATCCACTGGACTTTCTGAAAGACACATGTAATTATTATTATTTTTATTATTATTATTATTATTATTATTATTATTATTATTATTATTATTATTATTAATAGCGTATGGCTTTGAATGGTGGGGAGACCAAAGGGTAGTTCCACCTCGCCGTATATAGTCCAAAATTCCCTAATTGGAAACCGGACACTAAGGTTATAGTCAGCACTATACTTCAAATTTACACTTTTCACTTCGGAATCAAGTTCATTTCGATGTTAAATTACACATGAATGTAATTGATGAACTGATATTTGAAGAAACTGAGAACCTCCCAAGCAGCTGAATTTGTGATCAACTGGGACCGTGATGAATTAAATGTCACCCATCAATTTGTGAAGTATATTGAATTGGGTTTCAACAGAAGGATGTGAGTATCACTGAGTAGTAACTTCTATCTGAAACCCATTTATCACTGTGTATTATCATATTATATAAAGCGAGCAATTTCTGTACATGGTTATATGGTTATCTGGTTATCAGGTTATGTAAGTCCAACGGATCTCGAAAACAGCTCTAACGATTTTCACAAAATCTGGAACATAGTAGGTTTATGATATACAAATTCGATTGCACTAGGTCTCATCCCTGGAAAAACTCGCTGAAGGACATAAAAAGGATAATAATTATACATCCTTGAAAAAAACATATGATAATTTCGTCTGTTGATGATTGAAATGAGTGAGCGAGTGCATGTGTGTGGGACTGAGATAAAATTATGACTCAGCTTTTGAACTTTTGTAATCATTCAATCAGGTACTTAATGCCGGTTGCACAAAAGCCGGTTAAATTTTACTCCTGATTAATTCCAGTAGAACCAATCAGATAAGCGATCTTTTTCAAATGGTCTTCTCTGATTTGGTTCACGTGAAATTAATCAGGATTGAAATTTTAACGGCTTTTGTGCAACCAGGACTTTGTGAGATAATTTTTTTCATTTCGCTGGGTATTGATCTCAATTCACTGTGATTAGATAGAACATTTCTGTACGAACTATCAATTATATATTATAATTCCTTCTTTCGTAATAATTTTGTTATGCTTTTTTACTTTCCTTGCCCTAATAGCATAGGTAAGGAAAGTATTGCTTTCCAAAAAAAATTAAGGTACCCCAATTTCAAGTTTTCTATACGTCTCAAGGTCCCCTGAGTCCAAAAACATAATTTTTCGGTGTTGGTCTGTTGGTCTGTGTGTGTGTGTGTGTGGTGTGTGTGTGTGTGTGTGTGTGTGTGTGTGTGTGTGTGTGTGTGTGTGTGTGTGTGTGTGTGGGTGTGTATGTGTGTATGTCTGTGAACACGATAACTCCATTCCTAATTAACCGATTGACTTGAAATTTCAAACTCAAAGTCCTTATACCCAACAATAAGAAATTCAATAAAATCCAATTCAAGATGGCGGAAAAAATGGCTGATAATTACTAAAAAACCATGTTTTTCACGGTTTTCTCGAAAACGGCTCCAACGATTCCCTTCAAATTCATACCATGGATAACTATTCATAAGCCCAATCAACTGACATGATTCTCATTTCTGGGAAAATTGCAGGAGCTCCGTAATATTCTTGAGAAAAATGGCGGATAATTACTAAAAAACCATGTTTTTTCATGATTTTCTCAAAAATAACTTGCCCGATTTTTTTCAAATTCATACCCTGTATAGTTATTTATCGGCTCTATCAACTGGCATGAGTTTCCTTTCTGGGAAACTAATGAGGGGTCCACCACATCCTTGAGAAATGGACTTAGTAACCACCTTCTCGTGCATGAGGTAGGTAGGTAGGTAGCGAAGTTCATAAAAAGAACACACATAGTCGATGTAGAAACATAGATGGGATATAGTGTCATATTCTGGGGGTATATTGAATCAAACTAAACCCAAAGAATATGGTAATATTCATTACTTTATTTTATAGATGGAGTATGGTTGAAATGTTATTTTGGGTGTTTCAATCAGCAAACCACTAACAATTTCGCCAATGAGAAGAAGGGAATGATCGTTTCTGAACGACCTCACAGAAGTATGTTGTAGACTGCGCTGTAGGTTACAGCAATTGCTCTAGAACCTTCAATAGAAAAAATATAAATTAACAGTTAGAAGATAGTATCTGAGTTGAGAAGGAGGAGGAGATGGGGGAAAAGGTGCCATTATGAAGCTTAAACTTGCACTGAAAACGACCTTGTACGATATTTTAACGACTGCAGCTATGTACGTCGATTAGTACAAGATTTCGGCAGTTGTTCCATCCGCGAGCCGTGAAGATCATAAAGATGAAGAAGAAGGAGGAGAAGAAGAAGGAGTAGAAGGACAAAAAAAGAAGAAGGAGAAAATGATGAAGAAAAAGGAGAAGAAGAAATAGAAGAAGAAAAATAAGAAGAAGAAGATGATGGAGGAGGAGAAGAAGAAGAACAACAAGAAGAAAGAGAAGAAAAAAGAAGGAGGAGGAGGAGAAGAAGAAGAAGAAGAAGAAGAAGAAGAAGAAGAAGAAGAAGAAGAAGAAGAAGAAGAAGAAGAAGAAGAAGGAGGAGAAGAAGGAGAAGAAGAAGAAGAAGAAGAGAAGAAGAAGAAGAAAAAGAAGAAGAAGAAGAAGAAGAAGAAGAAGAAGAAGAAGAAGGAGGAGGAGGAGAAGAAGAAGAAGAAGAGAAGAGAAGAAGAAGAAGAAGAGAGAAGAAGAAGAAGAAGGAGGAGGAGAAGAAGAAGAAGAAGAAGAAGAGAAGAAGAAGAAGAAGAAGAAGAAGAAGAAGAAGAAGAAGAATAAGAAGGATAAGATGATGATGAAGAAGAAGAAGAAGAAGAAGAAGAAGAAGAAGAAGAAGAAGAAGAGGAGGAGGAGCAGAAAATCAGAAGAAGAAAGTGAAGAAGAAGAAAAATGAGAGAAGAAGGAGGAGAAGAAGGAGAAGAAGAAGAAGAAGAAGGAGGAGGAGCAGAAAATCAGAGGAAACTAACTCACTGGGGCGTTGCTAACACGTTAGGCGCCCTTGGCTGTTGTCTGCCGAAAAATAATGTTCACCAGTTTAGAGCAAGAGCAGCTAATGGCCTGAGCAGTAGTAGTGTGAAGTTTACGCCACTCTTACATTGTATAGTAGACTTTAGTGATTGCACACACTTTAGCACAAACTATAGTGTAAAGTCGTCATGTCACGACCAAGCTCTCTCTACAAGGTTGATCTTGAGGTCCTTATACTAATTGTCGCTCTCTAGTTCTATAGGCTTGGTCAATATACATTTCAAAAAATGTAGGTTTCTTCTGACCGAAAACCTCCGAATTAAGAGACTTTTTTGAACTTTGATTCTGTAGCTCGAGTTCTATATCCCAGTAACTGTATGAAAATATGTATATAGTGGGTTGTATTTTAAGTATAGGCTGGGGAAGGAATTCCGAATTGAGTTACTTGTTTGAACTATAGAATAGAAAAATCTTTATTCATCGGACATGTACAATATACATATGAATAGCGTCAGTTTGAAATTACATATAAGTCATAACTATACTTGGTACACAAATGAAATTCAAAATATATCAATCAATCAATCAATCAATCAATCAATAATCGTTTATTGTCATGAAACACAAAGTGTTGTAACAAACGTCAAAATACAACGATATCAACAATTGCTGTTGTCAATCTCCTGCAAAGAATACAGTGATGAGCTCACAAAATATTCCTTCAGATTCTCACCAAATATTTTGATTTATTCAATCAACTTTTAATATGATTCTATATTAAATGAGATTTTCAACTTTAAATATGATTCTTGAGTATTGAACAGACAGATTAAAAACGTTGAGTTTCATACAGTGTGCTTAGAAATACTTCAAATTTTGTTTCCATTAGTTCCCTGGGGTCGCAAAATTCTGCCGTCAGAAAAAACACTTATTATTAGTTATTTGCCTTTTTCGATGGAAAACGTTCAGTATATGCACAGTTCTGATACAATATTTTTTTTTTTTTTTTTTTATTAGAGAGCAAAAAAAAGACTACAGGCTATAAAAAAAGACTACAGACTATATTGGTAGAATACAGTGAATATTGACAAATGAATTAATAAATATTGATTGTTGAAAGTATTGAAATATTGATAGAGTACTAAGTCAAATGCAGTGATATTTAGTGACCGAGCGGAGTGAGGTCTAAGATTCAAGTCGACGGTTTTGTATTTCTCTTCATGTCTTTATGTTTGTTTATATGTTCCGCATTAACGGTGGAACGCGATAATAGATTTTCATAGAATTTGACAGGTATGTTCCTTTTTAAATTGCGCGTCGACGTATATACAAGGTTTTTGGAAATTTTGCATTTCAAGTATAATATAAAAGGAAAAGGAGCCTCCTTCATACGCCAATATTAGAGTGAAAATCAGACTAAAGAATTATTCATCATGAATAAGCTGTCGAGTGAATTATAAATTGCATGCAATGACGCATGGAATTTGATATCTCAATGTAACTTATTGAAAACCCAGCTCTTGTGCGGACTGACTTTTAATTGCATGCAGTGAGGCATGCAATTGATAACTTGAAGTAGCATAGTATTTTCTCCAGACTTTTCTCTGCTCTCAACTTCTTAAGCTATTAATGATAGTAGCATAGCTGTTCACATCAAATTATTAGCATTGTTGATACAACAACCCAAACTGACAATTAGTCGTTTATATACCGATATCTCGCCGACACGACAGGACAGGACAGAATTTACTCTGATGGACACTATTAGAGGAGACTGTGGTTTATAACTGCACGAGGTCTACTGTTCACAGAACTACTATTCATAGTAAAAACACAAAAATGTAGTCAATAATTATGTAAAGAAGAATACTACTAAGCAAACAAAATACTACTCCTATTGCAGGAGTGAGAGGGGATGGGCGAGGACGCAGTCTGATTCAACCTGTGTGGGAGGGGGTCCAAGAAAAAGGTCCGAACTGTTGATATGACACTAATAATGACCTTTTTTTTTATTATAGTGGGGTAGCACCTGAAATTTTTCCCTCAATTTGTAGGTGCGTCTTTGGACTCTGAGGGGGCACCCCTGTCACTGATTTTAATCAGTATCAGGTTGGAAGTTGAGCAAGCTTCTTTGTCACTCTAAAGATTCAACACCTGAAATCTATTATTTTGTAAATCAAATATGTGATAGTTAACTACCCTACATCTTTGTGTTGAAAGCAACTAGAGGAACATGCGTTGAGAATAGAGTGCAAGAGGAATATAGATTAATTTATAATAATAATATCGAGTGACCTGGCTGGCTCAGGTCTGGTGTCAGAGTTTTCAGGTCGCAACTGATCAATTTCAGGGCATCTGACATGACCTAACGACTGCTTTTTTAGGCAGCCGGGACTGACGACTTAACGTGTCCATCCGAAACACGAATATAGATAAGCGTGGGAGAGACTAAATTTGAGGATGGAGAGAAGACTAATGAAACTACAACAATGATCATGAAGAGATTGAAAAGAAGAAGAGAAGAGGTGGGGGAGTGGTGAGAGTGAAAGAGAATGAAATAAATAATTGAATAAAAACACACAACCATATGTTGTCAAATTCTATCCAGTTTTATTTGGTATACGAACTACCATATTGTCAATATGGTAGTTCATGTTCCAAATGAAATACATAATTGGAAAGAGCCTGTGTGTTTGAAAAAGAGAGTTAGTGTGTGAGAGAGAATGAAAGAGAGAATAAGCGCGATCTCTTGTTATTGAGAAAGAATAGTTCACACTAATACACATTCACATCAACACACAAACATAACCGTTTTCAACTCCCAAAAATTAATAACCGGCTCCGTTCAGTAGCCTATCTATTCACGATTGTAATCTGGTGGAAAAAATTATGTTTTGAAGCGATTTATAAGTCTGCCTATCTCCGCCTCCCAACGCTCGGCTATCTAAATAATAATGGTGGATGGTAGATGCACGTTTTTATTAGCACAAAAAATAAGTTCAATAGGAGAGATACATAACTGTTACATACCGAAAACTAGATGGAAATAATAAGTTAGCTCGCTATTCTACAGGTAACAACACATCGTAAAAAGTGTAATAGGTTGACTAGTGTTTGTTATGCATTGTTTGATCAAAGATTATTCTGTAGTAATAATTTGACCAGCGGGCAAGCCTTAATTCCTTTTGCTGGTGATGCCAAATTACCATTAAAAAGTATCTAATTATGATTTTGGTATCATTTATGCTTAATTTTTATTTTATTATTTTATACTTTTGATTTTAAAATTGTGTATTTTCTTTTATTATGTTTTGAATATGCATTTATTGCATGGCAAATAAATGATTTGATTTGATTGAAAGGTAATAATTATAAAATTATGTATTTTCTTTTATTATGTTTTTAATATGTATTTATTGCATGGCAAATAAATGATTTGATTTGACTGAAAGGTATCCCGCTTATCATGAAACACAGACAAGTTGTAGGGGTTTGATTATTATTGAACGAAAAATCTCAATTAAATGCTGTAAATCACCCCGAAGACTTCTGCTACTGCAAACATTGACAACAGGGTAAAAACCTCGATAGAAATTCGATGAGCTCTACTATACAAAAATTATTTGTCAGCCCAGGAATCGAACCCAGTACCTCCTAATTGACAGTCAGGAATGCTTACCCTTAGGCCTACACCAAACTGACAATATATGAATAGCAGCGCTCATTTCATACGAAGCCATAGCGGCTAGCAAGTCTACAGATGGAAATAAATTGGAAGTTACATTTGTTCAAATGCTAATTAATGAATAATTATTATTAAACGAAAATCCCAATTAAATGCCCAATTTGATAGCATTTGAATTAGTTGTTCGTTTAATAATGATTATTCATTGATTAGCATTTGAACAAACGCTAATTGATGAATGGAAATGAATTGTAAGTTGCATTTGTTCAAATGCTAATTAATGAATGATAATTATTAATCGAACATCCCATTTAAATGCTATTAAATTGGACATTTTATTGGGATTTCCGTTTAAAAATAATTATTCATTAATTAGCATTTGAACAAATGCAACTTACAATTCATTTCCATTTGTAGGGGTTTGTTTTCACAGATCTGAACAGCTTTCCGTCCCCACCAAACGCCCTGTGATAGATGTGGCCACATTGTCAATAATTGTCGTCAAATTATAGACCCTAAAACATGGCCGTAACAATTGGGCTCCCCCATTCACTAGTTGCGTAGAGTAACTCGGTTTTGCAAGCAAGAAGTGATAGTTTAGTATAAATCTACCGGAGAATGATTTAGTTTACGCAGGAAACGTTATGAGTAATAATATTGTGCGTGGAAAGTGACGGAAAATCGAAGACGTCGGTTTGGAATGACCGGAATTGCTGTGATTTTTTACAACTCGGCCTCACAGTGCTGGTGTAACCAAACGGACTCTCCGGAAATTTAATAGGATAGTTTCGTTGAGCCACCATACAAATCTGACTTGTCCACTCAGTAACTTCATCTAAAATAATATGAATATTCTTTCAAGGAGAGTACAGGAGGTACATAGAATATCGATTTGCTACAAAATTACTTCTTTTACAAAATTCTTCTTTTGAACACACAAAAATAAAATATAGTCACTATGTACATTGGTGCATGCAATTTAAATTGTAGTTCTGATTTTTCAATATATTATTTGGGTACATAAGAGAAGTCCAGAACCAATTTCTTCATGCAAAATTCCTTTGTGCTAGATACAGGGTGGCCCAAATAGCCTCGTATTTGCGGCTCATTTTCCAGTTTTCAGCTATTTCTGCCAAATCTCGTAATCGAACAGAAAAATTTGCTTCCGCCTTTTATCTAGATTATGAGATTCTGAATAGAAATAGATTATTCGGAACTCTCTATCTCCAATGGGTACTGAGTCATGATTTATCAAAAATGAGTGAAATTTGAAGAAAAAATCAATTTTGATGAATTTTAGTTTTTGATCAACAATATCTTCCCATTGTATGTTTGTGCTCTACAATCTGAGATCAGGTAGAGCGCTCTATTTCATATAGATTTCCAGGTACACCTGACAACAATGCTCCTTGTACTGTGAAAAACACCTAATTTTCAGCTTCAACCATCATCACCAACTACATAGTCTTCTCATATCAATTCGCACAATGACATAAGTTCATGAGATTATGTTCTATGAGAATCACCCGTTAGATGCATTCATTTCTGTATTTCCTAGTGGAGAGGCGCGCTTAAGGACTCCTCAAGGATCAAAATTTCAAACACTTATAACTTCTGACACAATGCTCAGATTTCCCCCCTTCCAAATACCGAAGGATTTCATATGATTTAGTCTAGTAGTATGTGGTCCATCATTTCGTGATTTGCTCTTGCATTTCTTTTATTCAATTATTCTCATAGAGGCCAGTGGAAGTACATTACACTGACACATTTTTTCCTCTTGTCTCTATACTAGTAATGATTATAGTTTACTAAGGTATGTGTGCATTTTCATATTCAATTCAGTTTCTGTATTTTTATTATTCTATGTACGACTGTATATTTCTTCTACTTTTCATCTTTTTTTTTATTTTCATAATTCAATAATTTATTATTTTTTTAATATTTTATATCTTCTTTTTATTGAAAATTTTATTTTGTTGGGAATTATTGTATAGTGTGAAGGAGGCGAAATGGGTATTATCACCTGTTGTCTCCATGAATAAATAAATATAATAGAATATGGAATTCCCTACAGAAATTTACCACAGTTAATTTACTTCAATCTAGGATGAATTCGAGCACGGTATAACCAGAGTATTATCAGGTATCACTCACTCTCTATGAAAAAACACAGATTTGTACTGTTATAGTTCAAGCAAAGCATCAATACTATTCTTCAGAGAAACACAGATGAACACACCCATAATATGGACAGTAAAATATTATTCCCATTCTTTAGAATAATATGGATTGCAAATAGTTATATCCAATATCATTATTTCCTAGAGAAACACAATACACCTGGAAGGTGCTTGCACCATGACAGTCTCAGGTGTGTTTCACCTTTCTCGCATTGCGCATGCGCTAGCAAATAATTGAAAGGCAAGAATGCGTTATGGGGTGCTTTAGAGTCAAGTGCCATGATCACATGATCACCGGTCACTATCTTTACTTGCCTCGTTACAAATAATGAACATAATACACTGCAAATTTAATGTCCACTGTTCTGTCTTGGGGCAGCCAGCACAACTCCTTATCGCGTATCAGATTTATGTTATTAGTACCACAATTACCTTCATCTCACCTCCTCCTCTCGCCCTATCTACTCCTCACACCTCCTCTTACCTTATCATACCTCCTCACAACTTCTCTTACCTGTTCCCCTCCCACCGCCCGTTTTACTAGTCAACCTCCGCTGTATAATTCAGATGTAAAGTACTATACTGACATCGACCTCTGTCAGAATTCCTCATAAACATTACCAACCATTTCCGTTCATCCAATTCTGACAGTTTTCATTGGATCTCAGTGCGGCTGTAAACTGATATTTGCAGACAATAGTAGGTAGTTGGAGATTATTATAGCATACATAGCACGTGTCCACATCTGGTATTTGTAATAAAACGAACGACGGGTTCATAAAAATTGTAACATACTTTTCAAGCTTCGACTGGAAATTCGATCCTTTATGGTAAGTACGCAGTGCGTACTCTGGTTACGTCATAATTTTGAAATTCTAGGAAATGTGTTGGTTTCTAGCTGCGGACGACCTGTTTGATGGTATCGTTGCTGAATATTTAGTGCTGCAGTACGTAAAATATTGTAAATCTGTGAGTGTGTGTGTGTAATTTACATGTCTCAAGTGCCTTATGAGCTCGTAGTTGATAGTTATTTATGTCTGAAGTGTATTATGAGCTTGTAGCTAGTCGACACTGGACGTATTTGGATTATCTAGAATAAGTTCATGTTTAAATTTAAGAGATAAAAATCCTCTTCAAATAAATTAGGCATTATTTTGATGAGGATATTGAAGGTTGAGCATTTATTTTTATAGGTGGCTACTCTACTAGCTGTGTCAAAGAGTTGTTATTTATGAATATGCAAAATGATCATTATACTATACTATGAAACGAGCAGCTTCTGTTTATCTCTTTTCTGTATAGGGCTACTTGTAATAGAAATAGAAAGAAAAATAAAAACCCCAGTCCCCTTTTTGAATTATTTTATCAGTACTGAGATTTTTATTTTTCTTTCTATTTTCAACTTCTGTTTATATGTTTAGATGTTTATATGTTTGTATTTCACCGGATTTCGAAAACGGCTCTAACGATTCTCACGAAATTTAGAACATAGTAGGTTTATGATATAAAGATTCGATTGCACTAGGTCTCATCCCCTGGGAAAACTCGCTGAAGGACATTAAAAGGATAATTATTATTAATCCTTGGAAAAACAGCTGATAATAATTATTTCGTCGTCTGTTGGTGATGGAAGTGAGTAAGCGAGTTCATGTGTGTGGGACTGTGTCAAAATTATGACTCATCTGTTGAACTTTTGTCAACATTCAATCAGGTACTTAGTGCCCGTTGCAAAAATCCGGGTTTTTTTGAATCCTGATTAATTCCAGTTGATCAATTTTTTTGAAATGGTCTTCTTTGATTTGATTCACGTGAAGTTAATCAGGATTAAAATTTACCGGCTTTTGTGCAACTGGGCCTTTGTGAGAGAAATTTTTGCATTCCTCTGAGAATTAATCTCAATTTACTGTGATTGAGTAGAATATTTCAGTATGAATGTTATTATAATTTCTTCTTTCGTAATAGAGTTTTTATGCTTTTGTACTCCAGAGCAAAGCTCGGTTCCCGATATTAGATTTTTGATGTGGAATATCCCAACTTGAATATTCATTGGAGTTTATTTAAATTTTTCAATTGTCACACTGTAGATGACACCATTGGTTTTAAAAAATGTATGGGATATTCAAATAAATTCGTGATATGTCTAGACAATATTCCAGTGTTTCATTACTTATGAAATATTGGAGAAATTTTTGAATAGAAGAATGAGGCAGCTTTCGGGAAATTTATGTTTTCCGACCCTTGGCTTACTCCATTGAAAACGATTTGATGTTATACATATATATTTGGTATTATGTTTGGATTGAATTGTGATTACTTGCTTACAATCTTTGAAGACTAGGAATGAGCGATAATGAAATAATCTGTGGTCCGATTGCACATAACTTAAATTCTGAAGTTGAATCCTACTATGACTAAGTGCTAATAATAGACATTTCCAGCTTCTCGTGATATTCAACAGTCATTCAATCACCGTCAAAATTTAACAGGCTTTTGTGCAACCGGGCCTGAGATCTCATAGGATGAGCACAAGCCTATACATCATTATCATCCATTTGATTTCTATTGGTTTTTGTAGGATTGAACATAATCTGAGTTTTTCACCACTTGAAGCACTACTGACAAATCACGTGTGAGAACACTGTGATGGACATTGTAAGATCACGCCCTTCAGCAATCGTATTGGCTGTTGCCGAATGCCATTGGAGACGCCATTTTGTTAGGTTCTATTACGTGAAACTGTTTCGACCAATCACGTTGAAGTTGCTTAATTCAGATACTTATTATAAGGCCATGCCCTTGAGCACTCTTATTGTCTGTTGCCGAACACCAGCAAAGACGTCATTTTGCTAGGTTCTAATACGTGAAACTGCTTCGACCAATCACGTGCAAGTACACTCCAGTTGCTTGGAGCAAGAAGACCAAGTCCCACACGCTGTCATTGGCTGATGTCTGGTTCTATCTTTAGAGTCCATTCAGATACTAATATCACAAAAAAATGTATAATAATAGGCTTTCCATGATATGACAATTTTGTTATAAGCATCAAAATTCAAAGGATTCAAAAATACATTCATAATAGGAATATTTGAATAAAAATATAGAAAAAGTATAATAATTATTATGAATCAAGAGATTGCTACATGCTCTGATATTTTATTCAAAATTGAATCAATATAGAAAGCTAATGACGTTAATGATTTCCAGTGAATGTTCTACTTTTGCTCTGAATTAGAAATAATAGTAATTGATGTTTTATGTTCCGTTTAGGTAATCCCGTGTTTCGGATGGACACGTTAAGCCGTCGGTCCCGGCTGCCTAAAAAGCAGTCGTTGGGTCATGTCAGAGGCCCTGAAATTGATCAGTTGCGACCTGAAAACTCTGACACCAGACCTGAGCCAGCCAGGTCACTCGATATTATTATTATTATCAGGTAATGCCTTCATTATTCCTGAATTCTAGTGAAGCAAGAAGCAACATATATCTGATTCGAATAAAGTCATATATATCTAATTCTAGTCAAGCAACTCATCAACCTGAAGAGTTTTATTAACGTTGAGTTACTAACTACTGTTAATATTTGCACTGAATTTATGAGAAAAGTTTTCCAATTTAGGTTAATTTCAAACTTAAAGTGATGCTAGGAAACTCATTTCAGGCGGAATCATAATATATTCTGTGCAATCAAGATCTGATCTGCATGCACAAAAATCATATTATATTTTCATCTTTGACTTTAATTAAATTTCAACAGCCTGGATGGTTGATTGATATATTATATTCTGCTTATCTGACCTTTATGAGTAGTAAGATCGAACCATAACTCACGCACTTCGTTAATAAGATGTGATTCAGGTTTTCGAGTTAATTAAAAATATAAATGAAATGATACGTCGTGACAAAGAATTGGTGGATGAGAAATAGCTAGCAGTAGACTTGATTTGGAACGAGCTCATTGTCCTGGAATGGTGAGGAAGGAGAAACTGAAAAGGGGGAGAAAACAACCATGCAGAATGAGGAAGAAAATAGAAAAAGAGAGTAAGAGGAGGAAAAAAAAGAGCGGAGAGAGTAATAGGATGATTTACTTATTGTATGACTCAATAAAGAGGAAGAACAATAATCGGAAAAGGGGTTGGCTTTTGAGGGAAGAATGAAAAAAGAGGGAAGAGAGTAAGAGGATGATTTACTTATTGTATATAAGTATTCCTCTATAAAGGGGAAGAAAAAAAATCGAAAAAGGAGTTGGCTTTTGAGGGAGGAATGAAACTGGTATAAATTGATATGCCCACTGTATTTTCCATCCTCTAATATCCTCCAATAAATTCCTTTGTCCTCATACTTTTCCACTCCCAAGAAATGACAAATATGTTCACAGAAGAGCAAAATATCATATAAAAGGCGAATGAGATTCTAAAGGAAAAGAAGGAGCTAGCTGGAATCTTGAAAGAAAATATTGAAAAATAGGATATAATGAGAAAAAGTTTTGAGAATATTTATGAAGTGTTCACTTATGACTCATTATTATCTCATTTTTCTCCAATTTCATCTCCCAGTTTTTATCAATTTCTTGAATTATTCTTTCTCAATCACTGCGCGACGTCCAGTCCATGTATTTATGTGAATATTTTATAACCAATAGAATTCTATTCTATTCCACCATCCTTTTTCCATCCATTCTCTCGGCTCTTCCTGTCCTTGTTATTCTCCCGCTTCTTCTTTCGCTCCTAATAATTCTGATGAAAAAATTAAACTGAATCAATCAAATAAAAAAATAACTCTTTGAATACAATTATATAAACTAAAAAAATTATAAGTTAGAATTAAGGACAAATTATTTTTTTCCATCCATTCCCCTAGCTCTTTCTGTCCTTGTTATTCTCCTGCTTTTTCTTTCGCTCCTAATGATTCTTAAATATCTATTTCCTAAGTTCTCATACAAAAATCATGCTTCTCAGCTCTAAGCTTCAAAAGCATGAGATACCAGTTGACCTAGTTCATAAAATAATAAACTCTTCAATTCTAAAACAACAATAAACGAGTAAAGTATGGAAAAGAGAGAAAATACATTGAATAGAAGTGATTGATGATAGGAAACAAACACTGTTTTATAATAGGGAGGAGAATACTTGAGCTTACATTCAGAAGAATATGAAATGAAAGAATGGTGAAAGATGAAGGTGAGAAAGAAAAATTAGAAAAGGAAGGAGAATTAAACGAAGAATCCCCGCGCAATATCATTGCACAAGCGAATTAAATTTGTGACTTACGTAACATCCAATATTCATAAAGTATATGGGTAAGATGTAAGCTAGATTTTGTCACTAGTGTGAATGTGGATGGGCTCTGCAAATGTTGAGATGCTATCTTTTAATTGGAGATGTTCTTCGGGTATTGTGGCGGGTTATAACTAGATTGAGTTCAGTTTGTTACAGCGACCTGAATTAAGTAACGATTGTGCTGCAGCTCACCTTATAGTATTATTTATTAACCTATATATTAACACTATAGTTATACATATTTATATGAGCAGGTCAGATTCGTGCTGTACGTTAGTTTAATATGAAGTAATATTTGAAGGGTTAAGAAGATTCCTGCCATATACGTTTGTATAATTTATTTCCTGATACAAATTTCTAGTTAGTTTCAAATATTTTAATTTATCTTATCAAGACTTTTTTATCTGCCAACTATTATTCTTATTACTAGGGATAAAAGATCTTATTCGCTTTCTATCCCCATTAATACTGCTATAACTTGAATCCGTCTTTTCCAACTTTTATAATAACGAATTGCACTGCTGGTCACCAACATCCAGACCGGATAGGCACCCCAAGAAGAAGAACTTCTATGATATTCCCTTCAGCCTATTTTTGATGAGTGAGACGTTAGACATCAGATTGTAACTATCAGAGAGGTTAGAAATTATCATGCACTATAATAAGAAAAATATAATGAGAGAGAGTAGGGTTGTGTTTGTTCGTGTGTTCGTTTGTCGTTTGTTCGCATCAAAACATGTCAACTTGTGGATTGCATACCGGAAAAACGGGAATGATTTAGATCTCCAAATTTTGCACATCGATTCTAAAAATATAAATCTCGTGCACCTGGAAGCCCAAATTTCAATTTTCCTTCTAGATTTTTCAGAATTAATGTTTAAAATTCTTTGATGGTACATTCGATTTCATTAAAAAATCACCAAATCATCTGTTTATATATTGCTTTCTACCTGAAAAACATAGTTTTGAAACTTCGTTTTCCTGATGCAATGTTTAGCCCTACACGTGGCATGGATTATTAATTTTTCAGCTAGAACAATTTTTGAGACAAATGCTAAATAAACGTCTACAGTTCCATCAATGCTGTATCGGCTATATGAAAACGCATGCAGTTAATATGTCTCTCAATGAAGGTGTTGTTATCTACATAAAGAAATTATATCCTTCCATTTTTATTTAATTAAAATTTCAAAATTATTTGAGCCCTCATAGAATGACTGACTTACTGTACATAGGCCTATTTTGAATTCTTCTAGATTTCATTACGTCAAGTTTAAAGAAAGACCCTTGCGAAGCACGGGTTACCTGCTAGTAAAAAAAAATAATAAATAAATATTTATTTCCCCAAAATAGAACGACAACCACAACATCAATTACACAAAATATTAGGTAAATGTTGATACTAAAATATTAGATACTATGTTGAATCAAAAGATCTTCTGCATCAATAAACTGATTCATTGTAAAAACATCATCAATCAACAGATGGGAATTACTGAGATATTGCAATTATTAAAATTTTAATGAATTAATTATTATTATTAAACGAAAATCCAAATTAAATGCTGTAATTCACCCCGAACCATTGGATCTTCTCAAAATGTATATTTTTCATAAAACATCCAAACTCAATAATTATTGTCAAAGTCAAGTTTCCTGTTTCTTCAGTCTCCTTGCAATTTTTTGTAGTTGACAACACAAATGGGTGTGGATTGTTCTCAAAATCAATATTCTCAATTGAGAATGAAACCTCAAATATCATAAATACCGATTGATGATTATTATCATTAAACGAAAATCCAAATTAAATGCTGTAATTCACCCCGAAGACTCCTGCTACTGCAAATATTGACAACAGGGTAAACAGCTTGATGGAAATTCGATGAGCGCTACTATTCAAAAATTATTTGTCAGCCCGGGAAACGAACCCAGTACCTCCCAATTGCCGATCAGGAATGCTTACCCTTACACCAAACTGACAATCTCTGGATAGCAGCGCTCATTTTATACGAAGCCATAGCGGCCAGCCAGTCTTCAGATGGAAATTACTGAGATATTGCAATTATTCAAATGATAATGAATTAATTATTATTGTTAAACGAAAATCCAAATTAAAGGTGGGAGGTACTGGGTTCGATTCCCAGCTTTAACAAAACTGACAAATAATTTTTTGATAGTAGCGCTCATCGAATTTCCATCAAGCTGTTTACCCTGTTGTCAATATTTGCAATAGCAGGAGTCTTCGGGGTGAATTACAACATTTAATTTCGATTTTCGTTTAATAATAATAATAATTAATTCATTAGCATTTGAATAATTGCAATATCTCAGTAATTTCCATCTGTAGACTGGCTGGCCGCTATGGCTTCGTATAAAATGAGCGCTGCTATCCAGAGATTGGCAGTCTGGTGTAAGGGTAAGCATTCCTGACCGGCAATTGGAAGGTACTGGGTTCGATTCCCGGGCTGACAAATACTTTTTGAATAGTAGCGCTCATCGAATTTCCATCAAGCTGTTCACCCTATTGTCAATATTTGCAGTAGTAGAAGTCTTCGGGGTGAATTACAGCATTTAATTTGGATTTTCGTTTAATGATAATAATCATCAATCTGTATTTATGATATTTAAGGTTTCATTCTCAATTAAGAATATTGGTTTTGAGAACAATCCACACCTATTTGTGTTGTCAACTACAAAAGATTCCAAGAGTATTGACTTGGAGACTGAGGAAACAGGAAACTTGACTTGGACAATTATTGAGTTTGGATGTTTTATGAAAAATATACATTTTGAGAAGATCCAATGGTTATTTTTAGTGGAGTATAGCATAGAGAAATCTCTATGGTAGACTAATAGTTACCATCACTTGTGATTTCCATATTTGGAACTTTTACCAATATTCGATACCCTGACATCAAAAAGTAGTAATATTTAAGTATTATCATAGTAGAAACATGAGTGGGCTACTTAATCTATTTCTATTCTATGATCTCCAGGTGACACTTCATGTATATTCAATTCTGGAAATGAGATTGATTGTGATAAAAATTATTTTTTAATAATAATTCACATAGCAATTAACGGAACTATTTACAGCAATATTGTGATGAATTTTTACAGAAATTTACAAGAATATTTTGTAACTAACTATTGTATGTAATATTGTAATTTATCTAATATTTTGTGTAATTGATGTTGTAGTTTTAGTTTTTTGGGAAATGAACATTTATTTATTTTTTAATAAACACATCATGTTAACCGACCTGCTGTTCCGGCATCCTCGTGGTAATAACATTACTACATTCATTATAATTCATTCTAAAATCCTTCAAATCTATTTGAGTATGCTCATTGCTATAGTGTGGTCCACGTTATAATGGCAGTGGATAAAGATAGAAGAATAGCGATGCCAATTCTCTGCATTAATTAATCATATTTCTACACTGTCAAAAACATAATTGGCACCGTTGTGGACCTAGAAAAGGATAGTATCACCAGCTTTGTCGAATGATAGACAAGGATAGCGAAACCAAAGTTGATCAGATACTGTCATTATAACGTGGACCTCACTATAGAGTGTTGGTCGGATCTGAGCATTATATTCATCAGAAAGAGAGGGAGAATCAATTCAGAAAATTCATCGGCAGTAAATTCAAAACTATTGTAAATCTCATTAATATCCGCTTGGCATGAATATCGAATGGAAAAGCCAGCTACTCTTTCCACTTAATTTTTATTTCCTTCACTCATCGTGTCGAGCC
Source organism: Nilaparvata lugens (assembly GCF_014356525.2). Classification (NCBI taxonomy): domain Eukaryota; kingdom Metazoa; phylum Arthropoda; class Insecta; order Hemiptera; family Delphacidae; genus Nilaparvata; species Nilaparvata lugens. The sequence goes on from NC_052504.1 coordinate 10,729,632, forward strand.
CATGGGTAATTCCCCCACTCCTTGCTCGTAAATTATTCTTCATTCATTTGTATGACAGGCATTATTGTTGATGGTATACATTCATAACAAGGATTCAGAATAACGTCCGCCAAACAGTACAGAAAGCGTGGAGGTGTGTCTGTTTACTGGAAAAAGGCGGTGGAAGAGAGATGAACTTGGATATAGAATAAGAATGAGAATTTAGTGGAGGAGAGCCTAGTAGTTGAAGAAAGAGAAGTAGTGGAATTTATAGTATTGTGACGATTTACTTCTATTTACTACTATTTGTTGAGATGAGGCTGAAGCAAGTGGAAAGAGAGAAAAATAGGTGATGTCGGTAGAAGGAAAAAGAAGAAGAGAAAAAGGAGAGGATGAGGATGAGGCAGAAGTAAAAAAGAAGGCATTGGAATAATATTTCTATATTATAATTAGTATTTCTTATACTTCTCTATATTATAGAGAAGTGTGAGAACCAACTGTGTAGGCTAAAATGTAGGAAATGAATGTCAATAATGAAAATCATCACTTTAGAATAACATGTTCATTGTGAGAGCAGTAGAGCTGCACATGAGAGGAATAGGGATTTTTTTGAGAAAGAAGTTATATTAGTAGAATAGTGGAAGGAGAGAAAGAGACGTTACAAGAGGGCAGATTGTAATCAAACAATGAGTTTGAATCTGAGAGAATGGGGGATATTCAAATGGAAAACGGGAAGTGAAAATTATATTCATATTTCGGAAGATTGGAAAACGAAAAATGCTTTCTGGTATCGATTTATAAATGGATAAGAGTATGGAATACATGATAATAAATGTGCAAGACAAAGAAGAATAATTTTGAAGATAAATAAGACGGATAAAGAGAACAGGAGAATGAATGAAATCAGATAGAACAAATTAAGTTAAATTAGACGGATTAAGAGAACAGAGAAATGAATAAATGAGAGGAGAAATAGGGAGAAGAAGAAAATAAGGAGAAGGAGAAGAGAAAGCAGAAGAATAAGAGTGGAAAAGGAAGAGCTGGAATATAGAGGAGTTTGTAAACCAGCTGCTGTATAGTCTGAGGTAAATAAAATGAATGTCGAAAATGAAAATCATCAACTTAGGATGTGAAAATTATCATCATCTTAAAATGTAAATTGTGAAAACAGTAGAGCTGCACATGGGAAAAATAAGAATTAATTCATTAGAGAAATACATGATATTAGTAGAATACTGGAGAGAGTTATTTGATATTTGATATTTATTTAATTCGTCCCACATTGCCAGGTCTGACTAGACCTATGGCAAACACTTATTAAATTAAACAAAACAAGAAATAACACTACTCAATTAATTAAATACAATACATAGTGAAAAATTAAATTAGTAGAAATTTATTTGATGAAACTAATGTAGGCTTGTTTATTGAATGGGCAGAATTCACAGGAAAGTGAGAATTTGAAAGGAACAAGTGGGAGGATATGTGGAGGATAAAGAGATACATTACAAGAGGGCAGATTGTAACCAAACAATGAGTTTAATGCAGATAAAATGAGGAAAATTCAAACGGGAATCAAAAAGTGAATATTGAAAAAAATATTTATATTCTGAAAGATTGGAAATTCTGATAGGATATTGAATGACAAAATGAAAAAAAAACTTACAAAAAATGCTTTCTGGTAAACGATTTATAATTGAATAAGAGTATGGAATTCATGATAGTAAAATATACAAAACAAAGAAGAACAATTTTAAAGATAAATAAGACGGATTTAGAGAACAGAGGAATGAATGAAATTGGATAGAAGAACAAATTAGGTTGAAAGAGACGGATTAAGAAAACAGAGGAATGAATAAAATTGGATGATAGAAGAAGGAGACAAAGAAGAAGAAGAATAAGAATAAGAAGAAGAGGAAGAAGAAGGAGGAGGAGAAGAAGAAGGAGGAGGAGGAGGAGGAGGAGGAGGAGGAGAAGAAGAAGAAGAAGAAGAAGAAGAAGAAGAAGAAGAAGAAGAAGAAGAAGAAGAAGAGAAGAAGAAGAGAAGAAGAAGAAGAAGAAGAAGGAGAAGAAGAAGAAGAAGAAGAAGAAGGAGGAGGAGGAGAAGAAGAAGAAGAAGAAGAAGAAGGAGAAGAAGAAGAAGAAGAAAAAGTAGAAGAGGGTCCAATTGAAGAACGGGAAAACAAAATAAGTACACTTTGGCACACGCCAATGTGTGTGGGTTTTCCGAAGCAATTGAAGCATGTTGTCCACTTGTACCTATATACCGTTACCGTTAAAAACATAGATATAAATTCCCGGCTTGTTCATTAATAAATTCGCACCTCCTGAACAAATAACACAGTGCAGTGTACTTTTCTCAATTGATATTGCATTATTTGCTGTAGTAAGTACAATTCGAATCACTCTAAACCGTCAGAGTTGAATGAATGGGAAGTATGTATGTTATTTCAATAAGAATGCTGATAGTTTAAACTGATTCTTACTACAGTGTGTATAGATTCAATAAACATGTTAACTGTTGTCTTGTTCGCCATGCTACATCCTCACTTCATCAATATATTTGCCATGGTTTTTTCCTAAGTGCTTGTCAGCAGATAACCACACAGGTTTGGTTGCATAATAAGGTGGTGCATCTACGCAGATTGCAGTGAATGCATCTTGTATTGAATGCATTTTGTGTAGAGTACATGTTTTACGTTGCACATCCTGTCTAAATCTATATTTTGAATGTTAATTATAGAATAGATATTGTACGGAATCAATACACATCGTGTAGCTGTAGAATATATTTTGAATGAATTCATGTTTTGGGTTTAAAGCCCAGATATAATACATAATATCATAGAGAAACAATAGGATAGTAGATATCCCATGGCATAGGGGCGTTTATGTCGCAACTTTTACTGTTATCTAAAGCCGATAGCCCACGTAGTTCTATCCCGTGAAGCTTTATGACGCTGGTAGTCTCTCATATTGTGCCGTTCATACACTCTTACCCGGTCAAAACAGTAAAAATCAACAATAATCGACAGTAATCGGCTTGGGATAACAGTAAAAATTGCGACATAAACGCCCTATACCATGGGATATCTACTTACGCTATTGTTTCTCTATGATAATATTGTATAGATTTAGAGAATTTAGGACATTTCAACTTGGAAATGACCTAAGTTATGGTCAAAACTAGTTCTTGTAATGTTTTCAACAATAAAGGGTACTACGATTTTTCATATCGTTCTAATTGATTTGTATGGATTTGAAACACATCTTATAGAATATATATTTGGAATGAATTTATTCATGTTTTGGGCTTGAAGCCTTTTGTTCCTTCCCCAATCATCCAAAATGAGTTACGAATGATATTGTATCTATGAATGTTTAAATAAATTAATAATGCTGATGGAATTAAATAGAGAAAGGAATCATTCAAATGCTAATTAATATATAATTATTATTCAACGAAAATCCTAAATAAATGCTGTAAATCACCCCGAAGACTTCTGCTACTGCCGACATTGACAACAGGGTTAACAGCTAGATGGAAATTCGATGAGAACTACTATCCAAAAATTATTTGCCAGCCCGGGAATCGAACCCGGTACCTCCCAATTGCCAGTCAGGAATGTTTCGTTTTAAAACGATTTATCATTTTCATGATTGGATGTGCAACCTTACACCAAACTGACAATCTCTGGATAGCAGCGCTCATTTTATACGAAGCCATAGCAGCCAACCAGTTTACAGATGGAATTAAATGGAGAATGCAATCATTCAAATGCTAATTAATATATAATAATTAATATTATGAGCGCTGCTATCCAGAGATTGTCAGTTTGGTGTAAGGGTAAACATTCCTGACTAGCAATTGGGAGGTACCGGGTTCGATTCCCGGGCTGGCAAATAATTTTTGGATAGTAGTTCTCATCGAATTTCCATCTAGCTGTTAACCCTGTTGTCAATGTCTGCAGTAGCAGAAGTCTTCGGGGTGATTTACAGCATTCATTTAGGATTTTCGTTAAATAATTATGAATTAATAATGTTTTGGAGGTTAATTGTGTAAAATTTATTATATTAGTAGGACAAAATATTATTCGATGATAGATATTGGACTTAATTCTTCACATTCTATTCTTGGAATAAATTATATCCTTTTCCAGTCCAAACCGAGAAATTGAAAAAACTTAGTTGCAGAGCCCCCTTCAGTTTTCTAGTCTCAACACTGAGAAAATAACTGTCATAAAATATACTCTCGAAAAAACAGATTGAACTTCATAATTCACAATGAACAAATGCTATAATATATATTATAGTTGATGTATTAAGTAGAAATCAATAGTTTTCATGAAATATAGACCTTACAGTGGAAGAGATGAACATGACTGACCCCCTAAAAGGTGGGAGGTGTTGTAGGTATATCCTTTCAACTAGAACAGGTGTGTTCAGATTTAATCATGAAATTGAGAGGTTGAGTAATTCCATTCATCTATTAATAATTGGTATTAGATATTTGAAAAGAATGAGGATCAGGAAAAACTGCAATATCTTAAAGTTCCTGAGAGAACCGTACCAAAATATATGAATTTGAACCACTTGATAAATGAATCGCTTATTTGAGAAATAACACATGTCCACAAAAAGATATTTTTCAGGAACAAAGAAAAACATAATTACCAGTACAAGCTCAGTTTATTTTTCTCATATTCGAAAAACTTTATTCTGAGATGATTCCTCAATTTATTTCTTCAATAACTCATGTCAATTCAATGCTCTTTAATTTCAAGTGCTATTGAATATTTTCCATTGTACAATATTGTCATAGAATCTCGATGAATAGCACTTCTATCCAGTAGAAATCGAGCAAGATTCAATAGAATGATCTTTATGATAACCTGATTCCAAAAAGTCATTATAATCATGATTCAGGTTGACCAAATCGAATTTATTTGAGAAGTTTAACTCGTGAAATGCCTCAGGAAATGAAATTAAGACAAGAAACAGATTCCAATTTCCATGTGTAGAATAATCAACTCTCCAATTTCGATCCTAGTCTGAACTCTGAGAGAGAATCATTCAAAGTCGTATTCAGATTTTTCAAGAGCACCTGTCCAATAGAATTAATCTAGAATGATATTTCTCAAATTGATTCTCAATAACATTATTGTAATGTTCCCTTTGCTAGGAATAAAATAATGCTATTCATAGATGAACAGCTCCTAATTTTATATTCTAGACTTTAGAGCTTCGATTCAACTAAAGCCTTCGATTAATCTCGATTTTTGATTGAATTTCGAAGAAATCACTCAACGTAAAAACAAAATTTCTCACAACTCATCAATATTCAAACAGAACTACCTGAAAACGGGAGGTGGTAAGATATATTATAATTTGGTACAGTGTTATTCACTTTAATCTGTCAGCATTGGTTAAATGGGAGGCATTGAAGTTATTAATAAGGAATTCTGACAGTTTAGGATGACTCTCACTGTAGCAACAAAATCTTTGCAAATATGCGTGGAAATCGATCTTTAAAAAATAGCCGTCATTAGGCGAGTCATTATGTAACTCATTTATTAAAAAACCGTTCACTAAGTGATTCCCAGCTATTTCGGAGCAGTTGTCACATTACATATAATAATATGCATAGTATATAGAATAATATATAACCATACATGATACAGTAACAGCAATAAATCAACCCGAAATCGATTTTTGAATTTCGCGGCTACTTTTTGAACGCATTTTCTGAACCAGTTCATCAAGTTGTTGAAGCTGCTCCTATAGTGATATCAGCTTAAATCTGTCAGTATTCCTCATTAGTGACATCAATGCCTTCCATTCATCCAGTGCTGAAAGTTTTGAAGTGAATCTTTTAATATGTATTGATATTTTAAGGGAAAATGTCGGCTTCCGACACATTAAAAATCAATATGTTTGCAGCAGACGTTATCTCGGGGAGAAATGGAGGATTGATGGTCGTGTATTTTTCTTGCGTCTCATTATTATGCATGAGAGAGTTCATGCTGTACTTATGAATGAGATGCTTGGGATGGTGTGAAGCTGACTTGAAATAACGTAATTTACTATACATCTATCTATGGATATAGCAGTAAGTTACGTTCATAGCAGTTTACTATCTTCTTCTCTATATATAAAAGCGAAATGGCATTCACTCACTGACTGACTGACTCACTCACTCGCAGAACTAAAAATCTACCGGACAAAAACGTTCAAATTTGGTAAGTATGTTCAGTTGGCCCTTTAGAGGCGCACTAAGAAATCTTTTGGCAATATTTTAACTCTAAGGATGGTTTTTAAGGGTTTAAAGTTCGTCTTTTAGCATGTATCTTCTTATTCCAATCTCTTAATTATAATTGAAAAATGTCCATACCATAATATGTTAATATAGAACTATAATCTAGAGAGAGTACCTCTTCGAAACAGTTGTTAAAACTGGTAACTAAATTAATAATTTCGTCAGGTTGGCATTAAGTTGAGTTGACTTTGTTAGGTTGGCACCAAGTTGAATATTGAAATGCATTTATCGCGTAAAAATTGATTGGGCGCTGCTACTTCAATCAGAGCTATTCCTGGGAATATAATATTACTAGCCGTCAGGCTAACTTCGCTCGCCATATCCGTTTAGCCAGACGTTTAGTCTGGACCCTCGACTGGATCGTCCTAGCATATGATTAAAATGCTCAAACCAAAAATGCAGGCGAGCGAAGCGAGCCTGCTGATCTCATCCTTGGACGATCCAGTCTGGGGTCCAGGGGGCTCCGCCGGATATGGCTAGCGAAGCGAGCCTGCTGATCTCATCCTTGGACGATCCAGTCTGGGGTCCAGGGGGCTCCGCCGGATATGGCTAGCGAAGCGAGCCTGACGGCTAGTACGTTATAAATCAAGGCTACTTTTATATACAAAATAAAAATTAAATGGGTGCTCCATGTATGATTTAATTTTTTGTTTAGGAAATTATGAATTTTAAAAAAATGTATATAAAATTATAACATAACATTTAAAGAAAAAATATTTTTTCCTATATAACCATAGTTTGGCTAAAGAAGAACTGCTGTCTATAGCAAACCAAATATAGTGGTTGGCTTGTAAATACTAAAGGACATTGGCTACAGATATCTCAAAACCATTGGAAACGAAATCATCCAGAAATAGAAAAATATTATACATGAAGGGAAATATTATACCCATATTCAATTACTAACATCAAAACTTCTTATTATATAATACGTAATTCAATGTATCTGTACATTTGTTGAATAAAAATATTTGAATTATTTGAATTGAAAATCTATAAATTGATTTACAGTACTCATGTCCCTTTTTCGAGCTACTGAAATAGTTATTTGTGCAACTAGTACGCAAAGTGACAGTTTGCTGCACCGAAAGAAACGTTTACGCACGAGCCGTATGCGAGGGCGGAATGGTTTCTTGAGTGCGCAGAGGAACTTTGCGCACGATTTCAGATTACATTTTTCCTACAGTTACCATTGAATATGAGAAGTGGTTGATTGTGGGTAAAAATGATGGCTGAATCCACAAATGTTTGTCTGTATAATTTTTTATTAATAACAACTTTAATTTATTTTAAATTGATAATCCAATTGAAAATTAATAATCAATAATTTATTCGCAATTAAAATTAAATAAATCCAATCAATTTCAAAAATTGAATATTTTGAGTAAATCTTTATTTCTAAATAATTTTTCAACCAATCAATTTATGAATGAAAAAAATATTATTTGAAATAATGAATAATTAATAATATTCGAATTGAGTTCTCATTTTTATTTATTTGAAAATCAGAAAAAATATAGATAGAACAAGTTCGCATTCAAAATACACGCCAACAATGTCAACAGCTGTTTGGGATGGCTGCAAGATAATACGCAAAGTATTAAGAGTACGCAAAGTAATACTTTGCGCAATAGAGCGGAAAAGTGATTCTTTGCGTTCTGTAATCAGTGCAGGAATGGTAAATTTTCAAGTAAACTATAGGAAAATATAAATTGAACCACTTGAGAATGATTCTTGAAGAGTTAAAACTAATACTGTGTAGTGATAAAATAAAAGGGTACTTGAAAACTTTTATTGTGTTGTATTCATATCCTCTATAAGAAAATCTCAACTGTTTCATTTCAATACGTTATCAATCGTCTTTCATGAAAGTGCTTTGCATCAAATCAATGGTATGTATCTTCTTGTATCATGTATCTTGTATCATTCGTCTATAGTATCTGTCTCTTGTATCATTTTTGTCTCTGGCAGTAGATAATATGTGAAGGTTTGTTACTGATTAATACAAGAAGCGATCATGTTTTATTGTACAAGGAGGATATTTCTCCGTACAAACGTATCTCTAGAAAATATGTATTGAGGAAGGATGATTTGCTGTAGAAATAGGTCTATAAAAAAATGTATTAAAAAGATGGTGTAAACTCTGTCTTTATTTTCAATTTTGGCAATTTATCGATGCTACAAGAGAATGGAAAGCATGAGCCATTAGCAGATTGAAATCCTGGGTTCTTTGATTAGAAACCAGATTCTATGAGGAAAATTGCTTCTCAATTTTGGATTAATGAGTGTGATAGATTTGTATCTCAGTTCATCAACAGCCAATTTGAGACTGAAATTTAATTTTGAAAGACTGTTGATCGAATCTTAATTATCATGTATGAGAGTAATGAATTGGTCTTGATGGGTCATTTAGTAGGGTTAGATGAGATCTAATGGCCCATCCTCGTACCCATTCTACAAAGAGTCAATGAATTTATAAATATAAAGAAAATAAAAATCTCAGTACCCTTTTTTTGAAAAATTTTATCACAACATGTTTCGGTCATTTATGCCATTTTCAAGTGATATGAAGTAAATAAATAAATACTATTGGAAGATTCTTATTTTGATCATATGTTAGTGTATTCATATGTGATTATGAACTAGGACTGTATTTTATGAATACACTAACATATGATCAAAATAAGAATCTTCCAGTAGTATTTATTTATTTACTTCATATCACTTGAAAATGGCATAAATGACCCAAACATGTTGTGATAAAATTTTTCAAAAAAAGGGTACTGAGATTTTATTTTCTTTATATTCATATTACAAGTAGCCCTATACAGATTCAATGAATTATATGAATAGTTTTGTAACATCATTGAAAAATAATGACATTTTGAAGAAAATAGTTTATTCAGAAGAACTTGGAATAAAGATTGTGATTTATTCTTGAATTACTATTTAGAGTACTAGCAGGAAACCCTTGCTACATAATGGTTTTTTCCAAAACTTGAAAAACTGAAAACTCGACGTAATCAGTCTTGAAAATTGAAAGTAGGCCTATAACCATCCTCGGTTGATTAAGATTCTTTATGGAAAATTCAAGTTAATCAGTCCAGTACCAGACGTGATGATGCGTTAAAAATAATTTTCCTATCCCGTACGTGTATAAGTAAGGTCTTTGCTTTATTATAGTAATAATCTATACAAAGAGGTGAATCTCAATCTTGAAAAAATAATACAGTATTTGAAAGCTTATCCTGACAAAATGTAATTTTTCAAACTGGGTAGAGCTGATAAAATTCATGAGAGATCAAGCAAATTTGTCAATATTATTATATACTAGCCGTCAGGCTCGCTTCGCTCGCCATATCCGTCTAGCCAGGGGGCTCCGCCCCCTGGACCCCCGACTGGTTCGTCCAAGAGTGAGATCAGCAGGCTCGCTTCGCTCGCCTGCATTTTTTATCATATGTTAGGACGATCTAGTCGGGGGTCCAGACTAAACGTCTGGCTAAACGGGTATAGCGTGCGAAGCGAGCCTGACGGCTAGTAATATAAGATTCTCAGTAATAGCTCTGATTGAAGTAGCAGAGCCCAATAATTTTTTCCGCGATAAATGCATTTCAATCTTCAACTTGGTGCCAACCTAACAAAGTCAACTCAACTCAATGCCAACCTGACAAAATTATTAATTTAGTTACCAGTTAACAACTGTTTCGAAGAGGTACTCTCTCTAGATTATAGTTCTATATTAACATATGGTATGGACATTCTTCAATTATAATTAAGAGATTGGAATAAGAAGAATATACATGCTAAAAGACGAACTTTAAACCTTCAAAAACCACCCTTAGAGTTAAAATATTGCCAAAAGATTTCTTAGTGCGCCTCTAAAGGGCCAACTGAACATACCTACCAAATTTGAACGTTTTTGGTCCGGTAGATTTTTAGTTCTGCGAGTGAGTGAGTGAGTCAGTCAGTCAGTGAGTGAGTGCCATTTCGCTTTTTATATATATAGATAGATTATCAACATTACAAGATACTGTAAAAATGCAATAACACATTCTCCATTTTCCTTGAATATTTTCATTTTTCTAATTCATATTCCTCGAAAGAAGAATGCAATTCATCAGGATGTCAATAATGGTTTTATTATATGAGCTATTGAAATTTTTCTTTTCAATGAACTTTTGTACAGAATGTTACCGTCTCCTTGTTCAACTTCTCTTATTACTCCTCTTCCTTCTCCTCCTCTTTTTCCTCTCCCTCATTCTCTTCCTTCCACTTTTCCTTCCACCCTCTCTCATCTTCTCACCATTCACATCCAAGAAAAGATATTTCATTGCCTCCTATGCATCCTCCTTTACCTCCTCATTTCCCTCCTCTTCCTTCTCACAACTCCTTCTCTTCTTACTCTACTTCCTTCTCCTCCACATCTTCTTCCTACTCTTCTTCCTCTCCCTCATCCTCTTCCTTCCTCTTTTCCTTCTACCCTCTCACATTTTCTCTCCATTCACATCCAAGAGAAAATCCTTTATTTCCTCCAATGCATCCTTCTTTACCTCCTCCTTTTCCTCCCTCTCGTCCTCCTATCCCTTTCACTTCTCTTCCTCCTTCTCCTCCTCCTCGTCCTCCTATCCCTTTCCCTCCTCTTCCTCCTTTTCTTCCTCCTCGTCCTCCTATCCCTCTTCCTTCTTTCCCTCCTCTTCTTCTTTCTCCTTGTCTTCCCACTCCTCCTCCTCCTCCTACTTCTCCTCATCACCCTCCATTTCCTACATGTCATTAATATGCTACATTTTGCAACTTACAATATTTGTCTCCCGACACACAGAGTTATAATATGCTGTAATTTATCCTTTCATTCCTATATAAGCCTTTTTTTCGCCGTATTTCTCGCCTAAATTACCAAAAAGCTTCTGACATTTATTGTCTCGTTGGGCTCACCATTATTAAGCGCAATTAGGCGCCATGAATTTATTCACATTTCGAGTGAATATCTGAACACCTATAAAACCGCCTCGAAACCTGACTAATGGCACCACTTCATGTTACTCCAATTGCAAACTTTTTTTCTTCTCATCTTCGTCTTTTTTTCTTCTCATTTTCGTCTTCTTCATCTTCTCCTTCTTCTCCTTCTTCTCCTTCTTCTTCTTCTCCTTCCTCCATTTCTTCTTATTTTTTCTATCCTATGAGGTAGCAGCAGTTTTCTTCCTTATTGAAGAAGTTTGGTGTGCCTTCCAAAATCGGCAACAGGTCTGGCTGAATAATTTTCGGGAGAGAGCTCAATTTAGGAGAGTTCGACTCCTCCTATCATTGGTGGACTCGCTCACTGCTGGCAACAACCGAATTAGGCACACTCCTTAAACTGCTTACTGCTTCACCGTAAATAATTATATGCTGCTGTTACTTCAGAAGTTGCTTCTTGAACTTACGCTCATGTATCTCCTACTCCTTCTGAATGTTTTCTTTGCTGGATATTTCTGTCTCTTTTCCTCTTTTCTCGCTCTACGTGAAATCTTTTTGAATTCATACTTTTATTTTGCTCAAGATCACTATAGTTTTCCTTTTTTCTTTCTTGTTTATGATTTCCCACACATCTTCGTATTTCATATTCATATATTCATAAAAACACTTAACTCATATGGGCTACTTTTTAACAAATTGATAAAAACAATATATAATTATTATTCAAAGAAAATCCTATATAAATGCTGTAAATCACCCCGAAGACTTCTGCTACTGCAGGGTTAACAGCTAGATGGAAATTCGATGAGAGCTACTATCCAAAAATTATCAAATGATTGTCAGTTTGGTGTAAGGGTAAGCATTCCCGACTAGCAATTGGGAGGTACCGGGTTCGATTCCCGGGCTGGCAACCAATTTTTGGATAGTAGTTCTCATCGAATCTAGCTGTTAACCCTTTTGTCAATGTCTGCAGTAGCAGAAGTCTTCGGGGTGATTTACAGCATTTATTTAGGATTTTCGTTAAATAATAATTATATATTAATTAGCATTTGAATGAATGCATTCTTTATTTAATTCCATCTGTAAAAACAATATATAAATCATGAAGTACCCTTTACTTTTTAAAAACTCTAAAATAGTTCAACAACTAGTTTTCTTGATTATTTATTGTTAATCATAGTTTTATTAATCATCATATTCATGTTTGATTTCCACGTAAGTTTCTCTTAATTTTATCTTTTCCCTCTTTTTCTTTTCCTCTTTCTATAATGTCTCACACTACGTTCTTGTTTCATCCATTGTGATCTTCATAAATTGAAAATCTCATCTTTCTCATCAATTTCTTTCCTCAAATCTACTAGTCTACAAGAGGAAAACTTCTTCTGTTATCTGTTCCTCCGCCCTTATTTTTGTTCCACCTGGGAACAAAAATAATTGTCATATTCGAAACTTTCACAACGTACGTTCTGATCGGCTCCTCTTCTCTACTTTCGTCTTTTTTCTCATTACACTTTTCCTCCTACTCTAAGAAGTTCTACTTCCTTGTGTTTTTTCATTTCTTCTCCTTCCCTTTTTCTCCTAGAATATAAAATATAATTATCTATCATTACACATATTAACATAACATCTTGCTGCTTTCCAAAAATTTATTTTTTGAATGTTTCTTCTGATTATCATTCTAAGTTTTTCATAGCTTTGTGTTTCCTTCATTTCTTCTCCTTCCCTTTCTCTCCTGGAATATACAATATAATTGGACGCCTTTAAACGGAAAGGAACCAAGCGCCATTTTTAACGAAATAGAACGATTAGCGCCATCTTCTAGAGAATTGTTGAATCTATTATTATCTATCATTACACATATTAACATAACATCTTGCTGCTTCCAAAAATTCATTTTTTCATGTTTTTTCAGAATTATTCCAAGTTTTTCATAGCTTGAGAATGAGTCAGATTTGATTCTACATCACATGTCTATTCTATCAGGAGCTCAATTCTTTAACTCCTTCAATATACAGTACTACAATTAACTTTCTTCTTCTATCCTCCCATAATATCATCATCCTGCTTTCATTTTATTAGTGTTCCCCTCTGGTCATAGTTTCTATTCCCTTATTTTTCATCGCCCTCCGTTCTCATTTTCAAGGTATCTGATCCTATTACTCCTAGTTACAACTCTTTCCCAACTCCTTCTCCTCCTCCTCTTCCTCCTCTGTTCAGCTCCCCATTTTCCACCTCCACACTTCTTCCTCGCTTCCTATTTTTCATCTTCTCATTCATCTTTCCTTCTTTTTCATCGTCATCCGTTCTCATTTCGTCAATATATCTGATTCTATTACTCCTAGTTCCAACTCTTCCTCCTCCTCCTTCTTCTCCACCTCCTCCTCCTTCTCCTCTTCCGTTCTACTCCTTATTCACCTCTACACTTCTTCCTCGCTTCCTATTCAACATCTTCTCATTCATCTCTCCTTCTTTTTCATCGTCCTCCGTTCTAATTCTAAGGTATCTGTTCCTATTACTCCTAGTTCAAACTCTTCCTCCTTCTCCTTCTCCACCTCCTCTTCCTCCTCCTCTGTTTCACTCCTCATTTTCCTCCTCTACACTTCTTCCTCGCTTCCCATTCTTCATCTTCTAATTCATCTTCACACTCCTTTCTCACTCCCTCATCTTTCCCTTTCCCCTCCACAACTCCTTCGTCCTTGCACACTCCCCCCAAATTGTTAAATCGTGCAATCAGTTAATAAACACCGATATCGTGTTTCAAATTTTATTGAAACACCCAATAATTATTGGGTAATAATTTTGTAGGTGCTTGCCCAATTTCTATCCGACTCTTGTTAGAGTAATCAGACTCGTCAGCTGCAGTAGTTTACACGAAGGACTTAACTGATAATAAGACTTGTGCTTAACTAAAATCATGCCCAACTCATGTTAAGCTCATGATAGTTTGCTAAGAACATCAACATTAACTTGCTACATTCCTTAAACGTAATCATCCATATTCTGGTTCAAGACGGCTTTTGGTACACAACCGATTTTTGGTTGGAGATTTGAATATCAGTTCACGCAAGTCATCTCTGTTAACGAGCTATGATGATACGTTATGTTTCAATTTGCAGTTGCAGGTGCATGTCAAAAAACTGTTGATAGACTCGTGATTCTTGCGAGTGATTTGGATAACCCTCAAGAATTTGCAACCTCCGATAGATTGGTTATCGGCTTCTTCCTTAGAGACTGCTACAGAGACTGTTACATTACCTCGTTTTTTTTATCGTATGATCTAGATGGGTCCTTGGTCTTCACAATCAATCAAACCAGATAATGTTAGTTTCTATTCTTATTTATTTTAAAGAGATTGAAAAATTTACGACAGAACTTGAGTTTTTAGCCTAGGCCCCACTTAACATTGGTGTACCTTTTGAATACTCTCTAGCTACTACATTGTGTAGTTGGATAGGCTACTTAGCTGAGAATCGATGCTCCATATATGACACAATATGAACACTATATATGGCTTGTAATGGGGTGAATTGCCAACCATTCATATGTGGTGAGTTTATGCTAAAATACCACGTGACAGGCTTTATATAAACACTGGTGTGCCTTTTGAATACTCTCTAGTTACTACATTATGTAGTTGTATAGACTACTTAGCTGCAAATCTATGCTCTGTATATGAGCTAGATAGTAAATCAAGAAAATAAAATTATGAAGAAGATAGTAACTAGATAGTAGTAACTAAAAAAATAAAATTATGACGAATCTCGAAAAATGATGCGTCTTCATAATGCGCCAGAGCGTTAATATGTCTAGATAATCTACCTTCCACTTTTAGTAAGTTGGTCATTGAAAAAGTGGAAGTACACCACCTAGAAAAACAGCGTTTATTATTATTATTATTATTATTATTATTATTATTATTATTATTATTACATTCCTTAATCACAACATCGAATTAATGATTGGGAGAGAATCAACAGGATAAACCCAAAACTGTTCCTCTTCCTAATTTTGATAAAGATAGTCCAAATGAGGTTATGAAAACACTTTCATAAAGATCACAAAAATTTACAGTCCAAATATACATTATACTAAAAATGTTGTATCTCGGTTGATCAGAAAGATGGAACAAATTATTATTACACTTGAAAATGCATTAATAAATTGAAAAATATTAAAAAACTTGATAGATTTGAAGCCAGAAAAATCACAAAAATATATCACTATCATAATATTCCTGTCAATATTTAGTCTTTGAGCTCTGAATTTTTTGAGCTACTTGATCATAGTAACGGTATTCATCACATTTACAGGTAGAGGGATTCTATTGCACTGCTGTAATATCCAAATAAAATAGATGAATAAATAAATTAATCAATGAAATTCATTGCATTATTGTTATGATTTAGTTATTGATTAGTTACTCTATCTTGAGTGAATTGAGTAAGTTCATAAGCAAATTCATAGAGAGTAGATTTCGTGGATGGAAAGTGTAGATTTAAGATAGGTGAAGAGATTTGTACATAATATTACAGTGATCATTCAATAAAAATAATTATTATTTTTCAACTGTCAAGACAAATCATAACTTAACATGATTATCGAGTTCTGTATATAGCATCCTCTACTTGGGGATTTTGAAATTTTCAATCTAGAAACGAATAATCTGAAAATATTGTTCAACTTCCCAACGTTTCCTTGTTCAAATCAAATCATAATAAACCGTTTATGAACTATTTTTAACGATACTACAGTCTAATATATTTGAATATTAGTTATTAAAACTAGTACTCACGGTGGAGCGCTAGTTTTAATAACTAATATTCAAAGATATCAGACTGTAGTGTCGTGGAAAATAGTTCAAAAATGGTTTATTACATACAGTTCGCCATGGATAATGAAATAGATGAGTATCAAAATAAACATTAGAACGAGAGCTATCCATAGTCTATGTCATATATTTGAGTACTCTATGGAATTTCATCAATACTTTTGTACTCTTCAATGTAAGTTTCCATTACGAAATGCTTGTTACGAATAAATAACTAGTAGTTCTGTGAACAGTAGACTCGCGCTCAGTAAGTTACATTAACCTGTTGTTATGTTTTCTCAAAAATTAATAAATAATTTATCAATTAAAATGTCTAGAAAAAATCCTAAATAAATATAGAGCTTTCTGTCCTATCGTACCGTGACTTGTCGTCCCGGAATGTGAGTGTGAGTGCTGTTCTCAGGTCTGGCTGCAACTGTCTACAACGTTGATGGAAATATACAATTTCCAAGATGTTCGATGTTTTTGAACAGGTAGTATTATAGTCAACTGTCTACTAACGTTGATGGAAAGAAATTTTCAAGATGTTCGATGTTTTTGAACGGGTAGTATTATATAGTTCACTAGACAGCTGATTTATGATGAATAATTCTATAGTCTGATTTTTACGGTAATATTGGCGTATGAAGGAGGCTCCTTTTCCCTTTTATATTATCCTTGAAATGCAAAATTTCCAAAAGCCTTGCATATACGTCGACGCGCAATTTAAAAAGGAACATACCTGTCAAATTTCATGAAAATCTATTATCGCGTTTCGCCGTAAATGCGCAACAAAAAAACATTTAAACATCAAGAGAAATGCCAAACCGTCGACTTGAATCTTAGACCTCACTTCGCTCGGTCAATGAAATTGTTGAAAAGTCAATATTTTTGTGTTGTTAGCTCTCAAAGCCTTCAGAAACTGCTTGTTGAATAATTGCAACCAACTCAAAACTAGACCAGCACTTGTTTGGAGTATTGTATCATCGGAGTTACTAAACGTCATCAGGGTCTTCGAGACGAATCGATTATTTACTATCGACTGTCGGCTAGCGAAATTGGGTCGAAAATTGTGCTAGTAGCGTGCAAAAGAGGCAAAAAATGTTGACAATGGCCGCCGCTGGACGCATGCGCGATTGCGTCGAAAATATGCAGCGAAACAAATCACAATTTATTGGCCAACTGTGAGCGGCCGAAAACTGTATGCCTTAATGACGTCACACCGTGACTAGCCTATGGAGTTGCTTCACATCTCAGGCGTCTATCTTCAGATTTTTTCTGCTTCTTCTCCTACTTCTCATTCTGGAGATAAATAATGTCAAAAAATCTGGTGTGGCGCACTCACATAACTTTCCTTGCCGTTATGAAAATTGATCACCTGACTCTGGTGTTCACGCGCATCTCAAGTCAACTATTCAAAGATCTGAGCCAGCTTGTAGCAGTTGATATAGCTTATCAATGACTATTTTAGGTATAAATTTGATCAAAATCGTTGGAGCCATTTTCAAGAAAATCGCGAAAAACCCTGTTCTTGACAAAATTTTCGCCATTTTAGCCGCCATCTTGGATTGCATTTGATCGAAATTGTTCTTGTCTGATCCTTATAGAGTAAGGACATTGAGTTCCAAGTTTCAAGTCATTACGTTAATTGGGAGATGAGATATCGTGTACACAGACACACATACACTCATATACACACACAAATACAGACCAATACCCAAAATCCACTTTTTTGGACTCAGGGGACCTTGAAACGTATAGAAATTTAGAAATTGGGGTACCTTAATTTTTTTCCGAAAGCAATACTTTCCTTACCTATGGTAATAGGGCAAGGAAAGTAAAAACGTAAGAGCCTCGTTTTTTATACCGTATGATCTAGCTTGTTCCTCGGTCGTTACAATCAATCAAACATAATGATAATCATATTGAATGATCAACTGATCTATAGTTGGAATCTCGACATCTATGACTAAGGGTGAATGAAATAGGTGTAAGAAAAATCAGCAAGTTCAGTGAATAAAGAAAGTAGTGCTGATATAGAACGGATCTGGGCATTTTTTTCTTTATTCATTTATACAATAAGTACATTATCAAAATTATAGGGAGAGGAAAAATAAGGTGACCTTGTGCTATTCCTCTCCCAAATTTAGATAACACATAGTCCGAAATGGGTTAAGTCTTGTAGTTCTTCAATTCACAATATTTCAAGTTATCAAGTATCTTCACAAAGTGGATTTTCAAATTATATGCTTCAAAACTAAACTTAGAATAAATACTTCTCTGGAAGACTTCACACTCCAGTACCGTGATGTATTTAGAAAAGGATTCCTTTCTGAGAATTCATCTACTTCCATGGCATGAGATAAAATAGTTCTTGATTATTTCAAGTTACCATTTTGATGTAATTGTTTTTAACAGAAGATACTTTAGCACACTCATTCAACAAGTCTTCAGTTTAGACTTCAATGAGCCTTCATTTTCAATGTTTGAGTGATATGCTGGCTTTTACACTAAATTAGTATGGACAAATAAAAAAATATAAAAATTTTTAGTACCCTTCTACCAAAAACTTAGAAATATCTTGCGACTAGCTTCGACCATTGGTCATTTTGGCCAATGACTGAATGACCAATGTCATTTTGGCCAATGACCCAATGACCAATGTCATTTTGGCCAATGACCGAATGACCAATGTCATTTTGGCCAATGACCGAATGACCAATGTCATTTTGGCCAGTGACTGAATGACTAATGTCATTTTGGCCAATGACCAAATGGCCAATGTCATTTTGGCCAATGACCGAATGACCAATGTCATTTTAGCCAATGACCAATAGTCGAAACTAGTCGTCAAAATATTTCTAAGTTTTTGTTAGAAGGGTACTAAAAGTTTTCATATTGTTCCTATTTGAATCAAGTAGCCCATATAAGTGAAGTGATTCCAGTAAGGACAATCATTATATGAATTTCACAAAATGTGACTAGGAAATGATTTATCAATTTTAAGATTGAATGAAATTCTGATAATATTACTGTTACTATGTGAATCAGTCAAGTACACTTCCACGACCACAACGTGCTGTCATTGGCTGATACCATATGGACTCCATTTTGTTGAATAAATTCAGCGAATGAGATGTCACAGCGCCTCGACCAATCATGAGCGAGTACACTTCAGTGCTTCGTCAAGACCACGCTCATAACGTACTCTCATTGGCTGATGCCTTCTCGTCAGTAAATTTGGTTAAACGGATTCATATCGTTATTGTGAAGTCTATTAGATTTCTCCAGTCATAGAAGATTAGTAAATATTCATTTGTATATAGGCCTACATCATTTACAGCCGTAATTGATAACATCCAGCAATATGATTAACTATAGTGAGGTCCATGTTATAATGGCAGTGGATAAAGATAGAAGAATAGCGATGCCGATTCTCTGCATTAATTAATTATATTTCTACACTGTCAAAAACATAATTGGCATGTTTGTGGACCTAGAAAAGGATAGTAACACCGGCTTTGTCGAATGATAGACAAGGATAGCGAAACCAAAGTTGATCAAATACTGTCATTATAACGTGGACCTCACTATAGTAAATCTCACGGAGTATAGACTGGAGAGTATTATCAAGAATGATGAGAAGATAAGATGTTATTTGAATTACTTCAGTATTATATTGTGATGTCATAATGTGAATCGATTGAGTTTGAAGGAATATATTAATTTTTTTTTTATTTATTTATTAGGTTAGCACAAACAATACAATGATCGGGAAAGAAAAAACAGGTTATTGCCCAAAACTTTTTCAATTTCCTAATTTATTTTCAAATTTTCCAAATATTATACATAGGTTATGCCCATTTCAGTATATAAAATCAGTTATATCCTTCATATTCACCGTGAACACTTTTTCGTACCGGAAACATTTATAAAACTCTACCGGAAGAACACAGCATGATGAGGGGGACGAGAGTGAATAAGGATAAGGATTAGCGAGTATAAAGAGTTGAAACAATCAGTAGATGTTTGTATCCTTTATTATTTAATTTCTTAAGCTTTTCTCAAAACATATACTAACTGTATATTATACATTATTAAATTCTAAGTTTAAAACACTTTTCTGCCATAGATGAAGCTATACTAGTAAGTGACTCGATTATCATAATAAAGAGTATCCTAGAAGCTATAGTGAAGTAACTGAAGAGTATTGAAAAAAAATTATATGAGAAGAAAAACTAGTACAGAAGAAACGAATACAGCATAGGAAGAGAATTGAGGGGAATGGTGAAGAGAATTACGAAGGGTAACTTTGGAGGAAAAATTAATGAAACACCAATCACGAATTAATGAGATTGGATGAAAGAGAGAGGGGAAAGAATAGAGATTAATAAAGAGAAGGGTAACTTGCTATATTAAATGAGGAGCAGGAGAGAGTGATTGATTGATTGATTGATTGAGTACTTTATTTTATGTAGATTACAATATATACTGTCTTATACACTTATATACAATAGCTTACAATACAGCAAAGTTATAGATGAATTTACATTATATAGACTAAGAAAATAATTGTTGAACTGTATATAATATGAAAAAGCAATTTGTAATATAATAACTATAGATAATAATTGTATTGTTATGCATCTACATAAATTGTGTACATAAAAGTGAAGGAGAGGATCACAAGGGCAAATATCAGAGAAAAATAATAACAATAAAAATCAAGAACAGCTGTTCTGAATAGTGAGTTGTGTTTTTTCTGGCTCTAAATTTTGTCAAATTACGCAAAATGTTCCAATTAATGGTGATTTGAGTGTGATATTTTTGTTTTTCATTCTGTTTTCAACCGTCGAAATTTAAAATTCCAAGTTTTCGTTGATTTTTAGTAAGAATGGACTAAATTTCAGAAAAGTGATACCATAACCCTATTTCGGACTTCTAAAATGTTATCAAAATTTGGGAGAGAAATAGTACAAGGAGTATCCTTAGTTTTTCTCTCCCAATGAGTGCTACTTTGTAAAAATTATGAATGAATAAATATAATAGCAATAAAGAATCAAGGAGACTGCGTGGATTGAAGAGAGAGAGAGAAAAGATAAAGTCGAGTAGTATGATTTAAGTATGATAAATAGAAGGGTGACATGCTATTGTAGGCTATAAGGAGCAGGAGTGAGTGAAGAAGAGGATCACAAGGGTAACTTTCGGAGAAAAATTGATAGAATAGAATTCAAGAGTGGTGAGAGAGAGAGAGAGCGAGAGAGAGTGAGTGAGAAAAAAGAGGAGATATAAATGATGATAAAGAGATTGGTGAATTGCTATTGAATGAGGAGCAGGAGTGAGGGAAGAAGAGAATCACACGGGTAACTATCAAGGAAAAATTGATATTATAAACATTCGAGAGAGAAGAGAGAGGAGAAAAAGAGGAGAGATAAATGATGATAAAGAGAAGGGTGACTTGCTATTGAATGAGGAGCAGACGAGAAGGATTTTGCCAGCGGGTGTAGCAAAACCGGAGAAGTTGACCATAGCGGTCAGACTAGAGCAGCAGCAGCAACAATTAAGCAACAACGGTTGCTACAACCGGACATTATTATTATTATTATTTGTAAATATAAATTTCGCCCAATACAATACACAATTGGAACAGTGCGGCTCTGGGCTATTACGTCGATCTATCGAAGATTTACCGATCACACCGCGGGTGTAAACTCCTTCTCCTACTCCTCATTCTCCTCATAGTCCTCCTGCTCCTTCTTCTTCTTCTTCATCCACTTCTTCTTTTTCTTCTTCTTCTTCTTCTTCTCCTCATTCTTCTTTTCCTTTTTCTCATGTTGTTCCGCCTGAAGCCTGCCATTGTCCTTGTCCTGTTCTTGCCTGTTCTAGTTCGCCCTCAAGATTTAAATAATAACTATTGTATCTTTCATCTCTCTTACTCACTCTCTCTCTATCTCTTCTTATCTCGCTTGCACACTTATGATAGGCGATAAACGAGAAGAGAAATGTATGTATGAGTCATTTCCGAAGATGTGAACACGATGTGCAATATTTCAAAGAAATCTGAACAAGTCGGATTAAAAGTTTGAAACATCAGTGAGGATTCATATTATTATATTTGAAAAATTATCTCACTCTATTTTCACAAAAGGATGTATTATTCATCTATATAACTACCATGTAGGCCCTACTTACTATAAGCTCAGTATTTTATAGAAGGAGAAAAGATATACTGCATATGTGAATTATTGAGAAATGAGAATGAGATCATTCTGAGAGACTGAGAATTCCAGAATGTATGATTTGTTGACAATGTCGTTCTGAAAGTCGTTATAGCCTACTATCTTCCTGATATAAGCTTCAGACTATGTAGCCTATAAGCTGAAGATCGCTATGGAAGGCTACGATGTCTACAAAACATTATCCAAAAATTCTCAATCTCTACAAGGTTATCAATCTTATTTCTCAATAATTAACATTTTCAGTCTTAATTCGTCTTCTCCCACTCAATTTCTATATCAAATTCACTCTATAATATACAACTGATTCAAGTTCTGCCTCTCATATATAATCTATTTATCATGTTAGGTCATGGAATTTCTATTTCAAAAAGGATTTGTATTCCCAGCAGCACTGTACACAATTCAATACTTGAGACTAAATGTACAGATACCTTAAACTATGGAAGTTTAAGTTTAAGAGAGAAAACAAATATGTTCCAGGTTGATGATAAAACATTGAAGAAAATGCTCCAATATGAATCATTTGAGCAAAAGAGAGGAATTATTGTATTGTACTTTACTTTTCGGTTAGAAAATTACGTAGAATACGTAGATACTTCATTGAAATAGTTATTTGTGCAACTAGTGCGCAAAGTGACAGTTTGCTGCACCGAAAGAAACGTTTACTTGAGTGGAATGGTTTCTTGAGTGCAGCAAACAAACTTTGCGCACGTATTTCACATTAAATTTTTCCTACAGTTACCATATTAAAGTGGGTAATTATGGGTAAAATTCCCTGAAATTCATCAAATGTTTTTCTGTGTAATTTTATTATTAATAAGAAACTTAATTTATTTAAAATTGAATAATAATAATTGAATTATAATGATTAGTAATTCAATTGAAAATTTATGTGAATGCTTGAAGGGGGTTTATGTTATATAAGCATTGAAATGACTATAATGATGGCACTTATAATGGCAGGCAGACAAGGCAATGCTGTTCTCCACTGCCATTCATGAATGAGGTAGGCGGGCCTGGGCCTCACTATGAGTCAGTGCAGCTACCAACTTAATTTTGATTCAACTGCACTGGTGCTCCATATAACCTACTAACTATTTTGTGTTGTCATGCAGAAAATCTGGAGTACGCAAAGTACTCACTTTGCGCACTAGTGCGGAAAAGTGATTCTTTGCGGCCTGCAATCAGTGCACAAATAGTCACTTTTCAAGGTATCTGTAGGAAAACAATATCAATTAATTGTATGGGAGCCTCTTGTAATAATTTCAAACTTGATGATTTCAGTGTTTAGATATAATTATGTTGAATAGTTGCCATGGATTGCTGATCATAATTTACCCAAGAATTTCAATCCCAGAAATCCAATTGTTTTTGGTTCCCGATTGCATTGAAGTATTAAAACATCATTTTTGAAACAGATTTTGTTAAATGTGCTGTTCCTTGATAATGTAGAAAATAGACCTCAATAACAAGTCACCACTCAACAATCTAATTATTACTAACCCAGGTCGTCAAGGAAGTGAATGAAGCCAAAATACTTGACAGCAATCAGATAACACCGTCAAGATGAAAACGAAATCATCAATGAAATCAAAACTGCAATAATGAGCAAGGCACCCTTTGGAGTTCCACTAAAAAAAAGAACAACATTACAGTAGGATTCACTGTCAACTGTCAGCATCTCTTGAAAATAATATCAATTCTCCCATATTCAAACAATGCTGACAATGAGTCTCATCAGGCCATCTAACATCTTCTGCTCGCTATTATATTATCATTGGCAACGAAATAATATCAAGGTCACATAAGCGGCGATGAGGCGAAGGTGATACAATGAGATCTAGACATATATTCGTGTATTTTCCACTCAACGCATAGGTATAACGATCGTGATATACTTGTAAATATATTATATATATATACCTAGTTCATAGATATAGAGCGAACAATACCATTGTATTGCCTCACGGAAAACGATTCAAGAGTTGACTCGATTTGGTTGTTGTTGTGCTGTATTATACATATATTTAACTAGAACATAGAGTTATATATATATAGACCTAGACCTCTTAATGGCCTGTGCTACAGTGAGATCTTTCTTCAAACTTTCAGCGATTCTAACAAATGAAACCAATGTTTCTCGATTAATTAATACTGACAGGATGTATTGAATCTTACTAGTGTACTTGGCTTGTATCGGCCAAATAACTATTTCGAGGTTACAACACAATAGATGTGTTCTACGCTGAAAAAGAGTGAGTGATGATTATTATGATGATACAACATATGGAGAGGCGGTTGGATACAGAATAAAATCTAATTGCGTGCCGTAGTCTAGTTTTGCAAGACGTTGGGTGACCTTACATGTGGTTTTGATGGTAATGACAGATTTGACAATCGGAGAGGAAAAACGTGATGGTTTGATGATTACGGAATCGGGACGTTACCAAATGTGGACGAAATGGGTCCAATTAGGAGGCAGAAGAATCGAAGACGAGGTAGGATGTATAGGGGGAATAATCAGAGTTTCATCTACGCATGTATGGAGAGAAGGCCTAGAGAACAATATGCAACTATTTCTCAGTGTCAGAAGTCAAGTATCAGATAATACAGATTCTAGAGAATGTTACAAAATGATCCTAGAACTAGAATAGAGGTCAACGACGATTTGAGATCTTAAAAGGGAAACAATGTAAGTTAGTTGATAATCATGAATATGAATATAAAAATATTAAGCTGCGTTGAAATTGAAATTGAAATTGATTTATTTCTTCTTCCATTACAGAATACAATATAAATTGTGAAGAAGGCTCCTTATTATGGGCAAATGCCTGTGAGTGAGGAGCGAGTTCCAAATACAATTGAGTATTCTATACTTATAAGAGTAAAGACAAATCAAAGAATAGTAAAGATTTCAACTTTTAGAGTTATTGATAAAGAACAAGCGACAAAATACTTATTAAAAAAAAAATTAATAATTTGAATACCTATAAGTAGTATAATTCAGTACCTTTTTCAAGTAGGTACACTTTTCAGGCATCGACAAAGATGGATGCCAACATGCACTCCGAAACACCAAAGTTATTAAAAAAACCTTATTTCTCCGTTCTTATAAATTCTATTGGATTGAACATAACTTATCATACACATGATGAACGTATGTTTGTCAAGTTCCGTTCAATCTAATAGAATCTACAAGGACGGGAAAATAAACATTTCGTTAATACCTTTGGTGTAAACGCAGCTTTACACAATAATTCCTTTATAACAGATATTCTCAAAAAAGCCGTCCAACAAAATTTCAAGTAGAATTTTTTTTCTATTGGTCAATACTATAGCCATCTAGTCTAAAGACTAATGAGCTGATTTTTCCTATCCTAAATTACTACTTGAAAAATTGAACAGTGAATTTCTCATTAGGAATTCTTACTGCTATTGTTTGATTAATATGTACACTTATTGACTGCACTCTAGAAGCTAGATTCACTCAATCACTGCACTGCTCTTTCACTGGACACTACTTGAACAAGCACTACACTAGATCAAACGGTTTGATCTAGCAGCTGGATCGCCTCGACGTTGTCATGTTGGTGCAGTCGCCCCTCGTGCCTCCTCGAATGCCTCTGAATCTCGGTGGATACCAGGTCGACGTGCAGGTCTCTATGAAGATCGCTGTACCTGACATACCAAGGAGCATCCACAATGTTCCTTAGCACTTTGTTTTGAAAACGTTGTATGACATTGATGTTGCTGTCTTTGGTACACCCACAAAGTTGTATACCATACGTCCATACTGGCTTTAATATATGTTTGTACAGAAGTACTTTGTTTCGGATTGAAAGGATGGAGTTTCTTCCGATCAGCCAATACAGCTTCTTATATTTGATTCCAAATATAGATTCTTATATTAGATTTGCAGGAGATTGACATCAATCGTTGATATATTTTAAATTTTATTTGTATACCAAGTATAGTTATGACTTATATGTAATTTCTAACTGACAAACCAACAGCTGATCTATCTCCATTTGATCCAAGATGGTGCATGTGAGCCTAGGAAGAAGCAATAGTTCCAATTGGATTATGCAAAGATGAAGACAATGTTTTCATTTTAATTTTACACAGAATATATTGACACAATTATGTATCAATTATGATACACAATAAATCAGTATGATTCTACTACATTGACAGAATATTATCGATGAATCGATATCGTACTACTCAAATAAATCGAATGTGTTTGTTCCGTTTCCTACAGTACATTAATCACAATCCTTCAAGCTAGTCTAGTAGAACGTATACGTGCATGTACTACTAATGGCAAAATCATTGATTACTTATATGAATGAGTTTACTCTGATACATTCTATGAATCAGGTTGAGTAAGGTTATGGTACTGTCGACATTCTGCAATTAATTATTATAACTTGTCTCTAGGATTATCGTTGAACTATATCAACAAATGTACTCGGAATTATTTATAATTAATTATATGATGTTCTACTGTCGTATAGTTTAGTTAGAGTGAGGTTATAGAGTAAGGGTAAGCTTTATACCGTAAAGTTGAGTAAGGTTATGATTTCAACATTCTCAGCATCGTTTAATACATTCAAGGTTTCATATTGTCGCCAATAAATCATTTGGTACAATCCGGGAATATTAAGCAGATGGTAATATGATAAATGAACTAAGTGGAAGAACTTATTTAACCAGTATGTAGTTATGGAAAGTGTCATCTGCTGCAAGTTCATGATTCATGATTGTTGTAGCTTACATTATTCTACTGATTTCTCTTTCCCTCTTTCTTCTGCTTCCTGTCTTTCCTCTTCTCCTTCTTCTTCTTATCTTCTTTACTCTCCCTTGATAATTGATCAATGAATGAATGAATCAATCAATAACCATTACCCTCTTGTTGTTCTTTGTATGTTCTTTTGCTCAACAGTAATAATTATTCTGATTATTTTGCTTTTGTTATGTATTTCTAAGATGTTGTAATTTTATATTTCTGCCAATAAAACATTTTTTCATTTCTCATTTTTCAATTTCCATATCTCTCATATTCTTGTGCCACAATTTCCTCACATCCTCTTGCTCCTCACATCTATTTATCATTCTCCTGCTTCTGCTCCTCTTCTTCCTTCGGAACACTATCTTCTTACTCCTTTTCTACTTACATCGCTGGTTTGCCTGGGATTCTTAGGATTCTGCAGCCAATCATTTTTTCTGCTAGTTACATTCATTTTTCTCCTACAGATACCTTGAAAAGTGACCATTTCTGCACTGATTGCAGGCCGCAAAGAATCACTTTTCCGCTCCAGTGCGCAAAGTATTACGTTGCGTACTCCAGATTTGCAGCATGACGACGTAAAATAGTTAGTAGGTTATATGGAGCACCAGTGCAGGAAAATCAAAATTAAGTTGGTAACAGTGACTGTGGTGTAATGAGGTCCACGTTATGGTAATGGCAGTGGAGAACAGCGTTGCCCATTTATTATGTGCCTTGATTTATTATATTTCTACATTGTCAAAAACAGATTTGGCTTCGTTGTGGAGCTAGAAAAGGATAGTACTATCTACTTTGTCGAACGATAGACAAGGATAGCAACATCAAAGTTTATCAAATACTGTCATTATAACGTGCACCTCACCATAGTCATTTCAATGCTTACATAAGATAACCCCCTTCAAGCAGTCAGATAAATTTTCAATTGAATTACTGATCATTATAATTCAATTTGAAATAAATTAAGGTTTTTATTAATAATAAAATTACACAGAAAAACATTTGATGGATTTCAGGGAATTTTACCCATAATCACCCACTTTTCATATTCAATGGTAACTGTAGGAAAAATTTAATGTGAAATACGTGTGCAAAATTCCTCTGCTACACTCAAGAAACCATTATTCCGCACTCGCCTACGGCTCGTGCGTAAACGTTTCTTTCGGTGCAGCAAGTGTCACTTTGCGCACTAGTTGCACAAATAACTATTCTAGTTTAGAGTGTCTTTTTCCCCTTCAATGCTCTATTCACAAGCTACTTCAAAATTCTCTTTCATCTTAGTTGTTTACTTAAACTGCGTTCCTTTGACCTCTGTTTCTTTACCAATTTGACTACCCGATTCAATCCAAACTCATTTACTCAAATCTCCTTTCCTCTATCTGCTCACCTTATCTTTTTCTCTTCGCCTCCTTCTCCTTCTTCCCATACTCCTTCTCTCCCTGCTCCTCATCCTTCTACTCCTCCTCCCCTTCACACCTCCTCACATCCTTTCCTCCTCTCCCTCCTCCTCCTCTTCTTCTTCTTCTTCCTCCTCCTCCTCCTCCTCCTCCATCACCACCTCCTCCTCCTCCTCCTCCTCCTCCTCCATCACCACCTCCTCCTCCTCCTCCTCCTCTTGCACCCTCTACTCCTTAGTAAATATGCGTCATCCTGCTACTACCTGAAACCTTCCTATACCACTCCTGATCCCTTGACTCTACCAACACGTAGCACGAGTTAAGAATAGATTGCATCTGTGCAGCGCAGTCCAAAGTGCATAAATGCAGTCCAGTTGCATGATAGTGCATCCAAGCAGCTGCATTCGACTTGCATGAATAAATATCTTCTCATTTGGTGTGTGAATTGAATGTGTGCCAAATGTGATGAAGACATGCGATGTTGCGCGATGCATACCTGCTTAGATGGAACTGGTCTCCTTGTTGCAGTAAGAGAACGTCTTAATTTGAATGGAGTGACAGGACTGAGTGGAAATCTAATATGATGATTATGATGATGAAATATGAAATATTCATCGAATGTCCTGTAATAGTGATTTATTAAGACTGGGAGAAGTCCAGTCTCCAGTAATATATTTGAATTCTATGGAATTTTTCTCAATAACTTTGAGTAACGATCTCTAATATGATTTATTCTCATATTATTATTAGTTATATTTAAGTTATTATTATAGTTATAGTTATAGTATATTATTAGTTATTATTATAGTTATTCTCATATTCTAGTATTTTCTTCAATTTATCTCTAATTTGAGTTACAATTGATGCTCTTTGCGGCACACGAATCTCTGGTTTTTCTGGCAACGCCTTTAATGTTATGTTGAGAAAAATATATTTATATGTTTATGTTCAAATAGTATATTTCAATGCAGTTTTCTATGATAATATTAATTATTGAAAACTCTATGTGTGATGATAGTTCTTAAAAGTGGCGATTTTGTGTTATATATATATATAAAAGCGAAATGGCACTCACTCACTCATTGACTGACTGACTGACTGACTCACTCGTGGAACTAGAAATGTACCGGACCAAAAACGTTCAAATTTGCTAGGCATGCTCAGTTGGCCCTTTAGAGGCGCACTAAGAAATCTTTCGGCAATATTTTAACTCTAAGGGTGGTTTTTAAGGGTTTAAAGTTCGTCTCTTAACATGTATATTCTTCTTATTCCAATCTCTTAATTATAATTGAAAAATGTCCATACCATATGTTAATATAGAACTACAATCTAGAGAGAGTACCTCTTCGAAACAGTTTCTAACTGGTAACTAAATTAATAATTTTGTCAGGTTGGCATTAAGTTGAGTTGACTTTGTTAGGTTGGCACCAAGTTGAAGATTGAAATGCATTTATCGCGGAAAAATTGATTGGACACTGCTACTCCAATCAGAGCTTTTCCTGGGAATAGTATATCGCCTGATATGGCGAGCGAAGCGAGCCCGCTGATCTAATTTTTTACGGGGGTCCAGACGGATAGACGGATATGGCGAGCGAAGCGAGCCTGACGGCTAGTATATCTATATATCTATATGTTAACCTCGAATAGAATATTTCAATGGTGTTCATTATAATAATTGAAAACAATAACTCTATGAATGATGATAGTTATTAACAGTGGAAACTTTGTGTAGTACATGTAGTCATATTGCCTTCAGCAATTCATTGTAATGTAGATTTCCATTTGTGAAAATCAAGTATAATAGCAACATCAGCAAATACAATATTATTATCATGATCATCAATGCAATTCCCATTCTATGTTCTAGTGTATATTTGAATTTTTCTCTGAAATTTCGACAGATTAATATAAGAATGCCAGTTCCAACTTATCATGTTATTGTCAAATTATTATTATAATGAAATATTATTAAAATTAATAATAAATTAATTTTAATAATTTTAGTAAGTTTGATAATAATAATAGTAATTGATAATAAATTATTATTAAATATTATGTATTATCAATGACATTGGATGAATTCAATTGAATTACTCCATTTAGATACTGGGCGACTAAAGTTAGGCCTTCTCCTACACTGGACCCTCAATACAATACTAAGTTGCAAGCTGATCCAAAACATAATGAGTCTCAGAAGGGAGCTCTCAAAATGAATTTCGACCCTTCGAAATATAAACTAAGAATTCTTCAATTTGGTTTGTAAACAATCTTAATTAGAACTTCTCTGTTTTTAAATATTTTGACTGAAAATTGGACCTGAGTTCAAGTGTATGAAACATAACCTACTTTCAGGACCATTAAATTGTGTATAAATCAAAATTCGGGGAAGAAAAAGTTTTGGGCTGTGCCTGTTTGTACTTTCTCAATCATTTTGAAGAATTGTGTTCTGTTTATCAATAAATAATTAATAACGAGCGAAGCTCGGTGCCCCGATATTGAGTTAGAATCGATGTGGATGCCCAACGATTCCAAGCTATAACTGATATACATCTAGTATATCTGATTTCGGATCAAAACTGATTGGTCTCCAACTCACGTCCGAAACTTCCGGTCACTTAAACCGCCATCAATTCCCAATCAGGAAACCAGTTGTCGAGATTCGGGGCGCTAATTCCCGGGCTGCTTACATTGTTCGAGAGCAAATAACGTATGAATATTTATAAATATCACTCCAGTTTAGTTTCTTAATTGATTGTTACAACAACAGCAGCATCGACAAACAAAATATCAATTTTCGTCTAACAGGTTCCTAATTAATTGGCTTGTTCTGATTGCCACTTCGGAGCTGATCAGTTGCATTGGAATTTTGACAACGTTCGAGATTTTATCTGTGATAAGGGTTTGAATGGTAGAAACATACAGGAACAATCTACGTCTTCATATTATTCGATTGGAATTGGTGTTAGATGGAGTTTGGATAAGATAAGGTGGATGGGATAAATATAATAGGAATAGGCTTGAAGGAAGATAGGCTAAGAAAGATAAGGGAAAAGAAAGATATGTTTACCTTGTTTTATCCTTTGCTCTTTATTGAGAATAGGCTTCTTCAAACTATAAAATATGAGAAGGAAGATAAGAACACAGAAATAGTGATTAGAGGAGAAAACGGCGTTGGAGGAGGAGAAGAAGAAATAGGTGAAGGTGTAGGAGAAGAAGACGATGGAGGAGAAAGAGGAGGAGGAGGTGGAGGAGATTATGAAGTGGAGTAGAAGAAATAGGAGAAGAAGAAGAAGAAGAAGAAGAAGAAGAAGAAGAAGAAGAAGAAGAAGAAGAAGAAGAAGAGAAGAAGAAGAAGAAGAAGAAGAAGAAGAAGAAGAAGAAGAAGAAGAAGAAGAAGAAGAAGAAGAAGAAGAAGAAGAAGAAGAAGAAGAAGAAGAAGGAGGAGGAGGAGAAGAAGAAGAAGAAGAAGAAGAAGTAAGAGAATAGGAGAAAAAGGAAGAGAAAAAGAGATAAAAATGAAAGAAGAGAAGAAGGAGGATAAGGCAGAGAAGATGAACAGAAGGAGGATAAGGCAGAAAAGAAATCAAATCAAATCAAATCAAATCAAATTTATTCTCTTCAACACTTTACAAAATGTATGTATATTGTACAGCACAACGAAGACTATAAAGACTATAGTAACAATAGTAACAATTTGTTGTTCTGTACAAAATACAGAATATGACAGCAATGAGAAATACCCTCAATGAGAAAAGGAAGTGGAGGAGACGGGGGATGCTCGATTGCTCGTATCACATATTATAGTAAGCCATGAATGAATGGATGAATGGAACATACACGCACAATCAAATAATCATCGTTATATTACGAATTCATTCTAAACATCATAGAATTAGACAAAAAATTATTATATGAAGTTGAATTCATGAATGAGTCTCGGTCATGTTATTCTATATGGATTTGAGAGGGCAACTTTTCAGAGATCACCCCACCCCATCGCCTTCCCCAAT
Organism: Nilaparvata lugens; assembly: GCF_014356525.2. Lineage (NCBI taxonomy): Eukaryota > Metazoa > Arthropoda > Insecta > Hemiptera > Delphacidae > Nilaparvata > Nilaparvata lugens. The sequence continues at coordinate 10,762,119 of NC_052504.1, forward strand.
CATTTTAACAAGAGTAGTGTTGATGAGAACTCATTGCATTTTTGAGGAAGCCTAGAGAGAGCCGACTATGCATGGAGAAAGACAAGCAAAAAATATACTTCAAATCTGTACATAGTCTATGATCTATAATAAATTATGAATCTGTAGTTACTGAGGAACGAATTGATCAAAACATAGTCCTACTTCTGTTTAGTTTTGGAATCACGTAACAAAACAGAGAATGAAGCAATCTTCTGTATGGCTGTAGTCAGATTCATTTTAAAGTGTCAGCTTTGTTTGAATGGAAAGCATTGATGATATTCATAAGGTAAGCTGACAGTTTTTATAGTATCTTAAAACAGGCTAGCCAACCGATCAACAGCACAATTAATTATATTCGATGCAATAAATTTCAGAAATCAAAAGAGTGAGCCGCGCTTCCCATCTAATGTGGGAAGAGTTATATTTCCATTTCAGTGATATCTAATTATACGGATGGATTTTAGAAAACCAATTCGTTAGTCATTTCTTAACCGGCGGTTAGCTGATTAGATTTCAGCGACTGTTTCGTTTTGGACGACCCGACCCGGCTACAGGAAAAAAGTCAATTAATTGCCCGCGAGCGTCTTAGAAAGTTGTCCGGTCGCCGAAATATTCCTAAATTGAAATAATTTATCTCCGAAATTGATCTGAGTTGGTGAATGGTGGACCAGCAATGATTCATGCTGGCGATTGTATCATCTTTTTTAAAGCTGTATGAGTTGGGGCTGAAAATGTATTGAGGAAGTTCGAAGATTTACTTTAAAAAGTTACAACTTTCTACACCGTTTATGACCTGGTACTAGATTCTAATGCATTTTTTATCCTGATATGCTGCAAAGAGAACTACTGGTACAAAAAACGGATTGATTAATTTCTCCGGCAAATGAGCTACAATTCTTTTATTCTGTTAATGGTGACGCAAGAATAAGCAAGATAAGCTCCAGGCTTGTGTGAGGATAATAATGAGTAAGGGTAGTATTGCCGAATAAGTATGGAATTAAAATTTTGTTAGACAGTAGATTACATAAGTAACTTGTATTTTAGATTCGATATATTATAATAATATACTAATAATAATAATAATAATATTAATAATATCGAGTGACCTGGCTGGCTCAGGTCTGGTGTCAGAGTTTTCAGGTTGCAACTGATCAATTTCAGGGCCTTTGACATGACCTAACGACTGCTTTTTAGGCAGCCGGGACCGACGGCTTAACGTGTCCATCCGAAACACGGGAGTGGCCCGAGATAAATATCTTGCCCGGGCCGGGATTTGAACCCGGGCCTCTGAATCATAAAGCCAGCATCTGATCCACTCGACTATGGCCACTCCATAATAATAATAATATAATTTGATTTGTATATAATAATATACTGAAAAGTATAGAGTATAGGAATCTATAATAAATCTTGTAATTTCAATCAATCGTTATCCTATTATATTAAGCGAGCAATTTCTGTATATCTGTATACATTTTTATATTTGGTTATTCATGTCCAACGGATTTCGAAAACGGCTCTAACTATTTTCACGAAATTTGGAACATAGTAAATTTATAATTCAAAAATTCGATTGCACCAGGTCTCATCCCTGTGGAAACTCGTTGAACGACATTAAAAGCATAATTCATCCTTGGAGAAACAGCTGAGACTTTCGTCGTCTGTGGATAATAAAAAAGTGCGTCTGTGGAAAATCAAACTATCTCATCCCCGAAATTCAGAAGCTGACGTATAGCCAGCTTCAAAATATAAACACGATCATTTTGAAGAATTGTGTTCTGTTTATCAATAAATAAAAATAACCAGCGAAGCTCGGTGCCTCGATATTCTTTATAATTGATCGTAAATGATGATTTCTCTGAGTATACTTTATATACTTGGGAGTTTTATAAATTTTAAATCCTGTAAGTTCAGCTGTTGGTGATGATAACTATAATGATACTGTCAAGATAAGTGACATGCACCTGCTACTTCAAATGCGCCGGGTATTCCGAGTGAACACCGAGAGCCAAAACTTTCTAGTACAGTATAACTAGTTACACACACATCGAGTTTTGGCGATTTCTCGCTGTCCTCATGAATTCAATCGAATTAAATACAACTCGACAAACATCATCTGTTTGACATCATCTCTTCAATCTAATAGCATTTATAAGAACGACAAAAAATCGTACTTCCAAACATTCAAGTGTTTGCTACTAGCCTATTATGTAAATGACTTCAAACATCGTTTCAAGTTGGATAGAGGCTCACAATCATCGGAGCAGTAGGCCTACTCATCTCTCATCAACATGCATCACTGGCAAGAATCCATAAAATGACTGATTATTCGTTTTCTGAGATTTCGATCATAACATCAACATCATAAATCAGGGGTCTCCAACCTTTTTATCCAAGGGCCACATTGTTAATTCTTGGGAGGCATAGAGGGCCAATAACAAGTACGTGAAATTAGACTTGTGGGGACACACACGACGGGGGATTTGGGGGGTGTGAAATTATTATATTTCCATTAAAATAATATGAGGAGTTTTAGGTAGGTTTAATTGAAACACAGGAAGGAGCAGACCAATCCATTTCATTTTAATACAAAGTCCAATTTATTGAGTGTAAAAAGGTCATAAGAAAACTTGAGAATGCATGAATTTAGCAAGTTAAACAAAATGATAATAACTTTTTTATAGTAATAAGACAGCTTGACATACACGAATTCACAGGAGTTACCAAGCTAAAAGAGAATACTTATTTTTCGTGGAAGATTGCATTTCTTTCCACTTGAAATGTCCGCCCATTTAGGGGATCAATCTTTGTGGTTCCAATCATTAATATTAATGTGAACAATAACTGCTCACAAAGTGCTTCATGATGTCCTTGTCCGTGAACAGGAGTTTAGGTTTAATCGGGATATAAGAGGAGAAAAAGCCTACACACACACACACACACACACACACACACACACACACACACACACACACACACACACACACACACACAACACACACACACCACACACACACACACACACACACACACACACACACATTCAATCACCATCATCAAGTGATTTTATTGATTGATTGTAGCATTTACTCTCTTTAAATATACTATTATGAAATGTAGTTCAAACTGCGAAAAAAATGGGAGGAAGAATCACCAGTATAATTTTTACATCAACATAATTCATGAAAGAGAGGAAAAAAAATCATATACAGTTCATAATTATTTTCTTAGTCTATATATTATGTAAATTCATCTATAATTTTGCTGTATTGTAAACTATTGTATATAAGTGTATAAACCAGTATATATTGTAATCTAGATAAATAAAGTACTTAATCAATCAATCAATCATGAGACCACCTATAAAATCATGAAGTTTTATAATCTTAAACTTCATAAAGAAACCCCCTTATCAAACACTCTTACAAAATCAAACCCATCAACAACCCTCCTCTTTTTTTCGCCTCATTTAACAATCACTCTCTCACTTTCGCGCCCTCTCGCGTGCGAGCGGTTCGCTTCAGTTTGTCCAACAACCTTCCGTTCTGCTCGTTCAATCCCCGCGGTGACCCAATTGTCTAATCGTTTGTTAGTTGGCGGCTGCAATACTCACTCACTTCAGTGGAAGGCGGCATTAAGAGAGCTTCTGATAGCGTATTTTTTCGCCGCCGCACATTACTTTGTCAGGAGAGAAAGTGAAGGTGTCGGCGAGGCGAGTGTGCCACTCTATTCTGTATTTATTTGATCTAAGCTCGGGCCACTCTATATTTATTTGATCTAAGCTCGGGTGGCGCGAACGCAAGGGCAACTCCTACAACAACGCGACCATGTCTTACAGTCGCAACTCGCCAATAACCATAAACCATCTCTATAGGTTAGGTGAGACTCCGCCTTTTTGAGGCTCCGCAATATTGCTGCGAGTGATAATGGCTTATTAAAATTTACAAAGCCCGGTAGGGTTGGCCTATCACAAACTTGCCTCTCGCCTGTCATCAGGCAACTCCAGTATTACTGTATATATGATGCAGATCTACTTGTGTTCAATGCTTGTTTTAAGTATTACTATATAATATTATGTTGTGTGAATCTACTTCTGTTCTATGCTATGAGGTATCACTATATAGGTTTATAATATTATCAAATATGGACTATATGTACAACTACAATATGTATAATAACAAACATTATATGATTTGATTGTATGGTATGAGATGTTGTGGTATTTTTCCATAATTGAAAGAATAAGACTTTGATATTGTCAATACCATGTATTTCAATGTTTTGAGTACATTCATTTCCTTTTGTGGGGTAGTCTTTTTCGAGTTCAGGTTTCTTACTAAAATATCAGCACACTTGTTGCTTAAAAGTCTGTCTTCACTGATTTCAGTATTTTTATCAAGATGAGCATTTTTATTGGTATTGACAATATCAAAGTCTTATTCTTTCAAACATTATATTGTGCAGATCTACTTGTGTTCTATGCTTATCTTCTGTGGAGTATTACTATATAATTATGTTGTGTGAATCTACTTGTGCTCTATGCTTTGAGGTATCACTATATAGGTTTATAATATTATCAAATATGGACTATATGTACAACAACAATATGTATAATAGCAAACATTATATGGTGCAGATCTACTTGACTTCCTTGCTTATCTTCTGTGAAGTATTACTATATGTTATATTGTGTGGATTCACTTGTGTTCTATGCTTTGTGGTATCACTATATAGGTTTATAATATTATCAAATATGGACTATATTATGTAATAACTAACACTATATACAACTAACAAATTGAGTAGCCCTGAAGAAATATTTTTTTAGATTATTTATATTGTGGAGGACTTGACTTGTGCTCTGTGTAGTATTACTATATATATGTTGTGTGGATCTACTTGTGTCCTATGCTTGTCTTCTATGAAGTATGACTAAATTTGAACTTTAATCAAATTGTTTCCATATTACACATATATGACAGTTACTACAAATTGAAGCAATCATCGTACAATAATACCTTATCGTAACACATGTCGTAAGAATCTATTTAGATTTCCATATATAATAACGTGACTTTATAGTATTACATAATAATATTTTATTCTTATTTTATTGAGGGAATATAATATTGAGGAAAGCCCTTGTCCGTGAGCAGGAGTTGAGGTTTAATCGGGATATAAGAGGAGAAAAAAGCCTACACTCACACACACACACCCACACACTTATTCAATCACCATCATCAAGTAATTTTATTGATTGATTGTAGCATTTCCTCTCTTTAAATATACTTATATATTATGAAATGTAGTTCAAACTGCGAAAAATATACTATATTAAACTATTTTTTTATAATATATTGTGGAGGACTTTACTTGAGTTTTATGCTTGTTATCTATAGAGTATTGCAATATTGTGTAGAAATATACATGGACTTCATGACTTCCAAACAGGTAGAGTATTACTATATATGTTACATACTGTAAAACTGTACATCCCATGCTTGTCATTGTGCAGTGATACGTTATATAGTGTAGAACTCTTCATTTATATTGAGAGTTATTATTGAATTAATATTTATATATATTCTGCGCTTGTCAACGGTCAGATAATGCCAACAATATTATACATGATTGTATTCCTTTTCATTGAATTTGATTCAATGCTCCACATTGAAGGAGTACGAACAGCATATATGCTTCACATAAAGGATATAATATAGGTTTGTATGTATGCCTGTGTGAAGCTTACTCATAATATCTATATACTATCTCTTTTCTGTATAGGGCTACTTTTATAGAAATACAAAGAAAAATAAAAATCTTAGTACCCTTTTTTGAAATATTCAATCACAACATGTTTCGGACATTGATGCCATTTTATAAAATGTCCGAAACATATTGTGATTAAATATTTCAAAAAAGGGTACTAAGATTTTTATTTTTCTTACTATATCTGTTTACTACTATGCCTGTCATCGTAGTAGAGCAAACCAAAGAATTGTTTGGGGACTCAAACTAGTGCCACATCGCAGGTTCATTGTTTTCAGATCTTGGGTGTAATTGCTGCTATTATCTTTCAACAAAGATGGATTGAGCCTATTTGGATTGATGCGTGATTGGATTGAGCCTATTTAGATTGATGCGTGATTGGATTGAGCCTATTAGGATTGATGCGTGATTGGATTAAGCCTATCAAATCAATATGAATGTGTGTACGGATTTGAAACATTATTGAGTTCTGGAGTAGTGTTAGTAGTTGGAAGGAAATGAATCATTCTTATTAAAACTAGAGAGGGAGTGATGGGAACAATTTTTGTTCATCCAATTACCAGACACTCCTTGATTTTATCCGAAAAACGAGACATTTCTCTGAAAAACGTGACATTCTTTCACATCTAAGGTTAGTTTTCTGCAAAGGATGATGAAATCTTCAATAGCATCAGACTAGTGAAAGTGTTACCGATAATGTGGAGGATGATTTCTAATACGAACAAAAACAAATATCGTTTGTATAGATAAAACAAGCATCATAACATAATCTTCACAACAATACATGAAGTTGAGAGAGGATAACTTATCTGATCAAATTGCATTATAATGATATCCACGAAGACTTAAACAGCTTAGAGAAGTGGTTTACTCAGCAATTAAATCAGCTACTTATCAAATCACTGATAATTGCTGATAATTTTATCACATTATACCTGCTTATATTGTTTTATATTCATAGCTTAAGGATGCACTGTAGAAAAAGAAAAATAATTGTATTATTTTATGAATGACAGAAGAATTTGATTCAATTGCACTTAGTTATCATTGGAAACTAGGATACATGCAGAATTTAAAAAACGAAGATGAACCACAAACCGTAGCCAACAAAAACTCTTTAAAATTCGTACAAACTTGATTCCATAATCAGAGTCCATTGGATTTGACAGATAACTTATAACTTATATGAATGGGAAAGCTGAAAAAATCTGACAAGATTTGTGTTGTGAAGGAATTAAACCAATTTCCAAAGCGCATTATCAGGCTTAGCATCAGAGAAGTCGGTTTTCTCATCTGGGTGTCACAGGCGAGCATAGAAAGTGTTACAATTCGCTGCAATAATATTCAAGAAAGGTGGCTGCTGTTGCTAGCCAACGGAGATTGAATAATCTAGCGGAAAATTTTAATGAAAATTAGGTAAGTGGGAGTGGTGTTGATGAGGAGATGGTAGAGGGGCGGTGGCGGGGAGAGAAGGACTTGAGAGGCCTGAGGATTAGCTTTGGACGCATGAGTTGGCGTGATTGGGCCGGAGGAGGATAGAAAAAGATGTTGAATAGGAAAAATGAAATGATGAACAAGGAGAAAATAAAGAGAAAACGGAGGAGAAGAGATGGAAAAAAGAAGAAAAAATGGGAGGAGGCCAAGAAGGTAAATAATGGAGGAGACGAAGAGAAAGGTAGGAATTGGGAAAGGGGAAAAGGCAAAAATGGAGAAGAAGAAGGAAGTAGATGATAAAACAAATTTGGAAAAAAATTAGAAGGGAGAGATTAGGAGGAAGGATATGGGAAAAAAAGAGGGAGATTGAGATATGTGAAAGGGAGAAAGGTTGAGAGTAATAGACTGAGCAGAAAGAAAAATATAAAGATGAAAGAGAGAGAATGCAAGAACAGAACTTTTAGGTTGAACAGGAGGGATAGATGTTACATTTATAAGAATATCGGGTGGTGGAGGGGGTGGAATGAACATGGAAGATGAAGGTACTCATTTGAGAGAGAAATAATAAGATAATATGACTGAGATGTGAGACATGAAATGGATAGAAAACTTTGAAAAGTGATTCAGAAGAGGAGAAATGAGAGTGAGAATGAGAGAAGAAGAGTAAAATGAGAAAGAGAATAATAAGAACAGGACAAAAAAAACAAGAGAACAACAGCAGGACTAAGGAACGTTTCAGGAGAAGCTGGAGGAGAAGAAACAAGAGAGGGAAGCAGGATAGGGAGAAAAATGAGATTCGGAAGAGTAGAGAAGGAGGAGGATGAGTGAATGAGAGAAGAAGAAGAGTGAAATCAGGAAGAGAATAATAAGAACAGCACAAAAAAAACAAGAGAACAACAGAAGGACTGGAAAACGTTCCAGGAGAAGCTGGAGGAGAAGAAACAAGAGAAGGAAGCAGGATAGGGAGAAAAATGAGATTCGGAAAAGTAGAGAAGGAGGAGGAAGAGTGAATGAGAGAAGAAGAAGAGTGAAATGAGGGAGAGAATAATAAGAACAGGACAAAAAAAACAAGAGAACAACAGAAGGACTGGAAAACGTTCCAGGAGAAGCTGGAGGAGAAGAAACAAGAGAAGGAAGCAGGATAGGAGAAAAATGAGATTCGGAAGAGTAGAGAAGGAGGAGGATGAGTGAATGAGAGAAGAAGAAGAGTGAAATCAGGAGAGAATAATAAGAACAGCACAAAAAAAACAAGAGAACAACAGAAGGACTGGAAAACGTTCCAGGAGAAGCTGGAGGAGAAGAAACAAGAGAAGGAAGCAGGATAGGGAGAAAAATGAGATTCGGAAGAGTAGAGAAGGAGGAGGAAGAGTGAATGAGAGAAGAAGAAGAGTGAAATGAGGAAGAGAATGATAAGAACAGGACAAAAAAAACAAGAGAACAACAGAAGGACTGGAAAACGTTCCAGGAGAAGCTGGAGGAGAAGAAACAAGAGAAGGAAGCAGGATAGGGAGAAAAATGAGATTCGGAAGAGTAGAGAAGGAGGAGGATGAGTGAATGAGAGAAGAAGAAGAGTGAAATCAGGAAGAGAATAATAAGAACAGCACAAAAAAAACAAGAGAACAACAGAAGGACTGGAAAACGTTCCAGGAGAAGCTGGAGAGAAGAAACAAGAGAAGGAAGCAGGATAGGGAGAAAAATGAGATTCGGAAGAGTAGAGAAGGAGGAGGAAGAGTGAATGAGAGAAGAAGAAGAGTGAAATGAGGAAGAGAATGATAAGAACAGGACAAAAAAAACAAGAGAACAACAGAAGGACTGGAAAACGTTCCAGGAGAAGCTGGAGGAGAAGAAACAAGAGAAGGAAGCAGGATAGGGAGAAAAATGAGATTCGGAAGAGTAGAGAAGGAGGAGGAAGAGTGAATGAGAGAAGAAGAAGAGTGAAATGAGGAAGAGAATAATAAGAACAGGACAAAAAAAACAAGAGAACAACAGAAGGACTGGAAAACGTTCCAGGAGAAGCTGGAGGAGGAGAAGCAAGAGAAGGAAACAGAATAGGGAGAAAAATGAGATTCGGAAGAGTGGAGAAGGAGGAGGAGGATGAGTGTGAGGAGGAAATGGTGAAGAAGAAGAAGAAGAAGAAGAAGAAGAAGAAGAAGAAGAAGAAGAAGAAGAAGAAGGTGCCCGAGGAGTATTAGTTACGAAGGCAGGAGGAGATATCGGCGTAATTTGGCTGGCGGCAGCGTTTTTACGGGACAGGAGCGATTACAAGTCGAGCGTCTCGGGCCGGCTGTTGCTACACAGCAATAATATAGTAAACAAGTTTGGGCGGATGAGTAGTGACTGGCGAGTGAGAAGTCCACAGCGTTTAGTTATGCGTCCACACACTTGGTCATGTTTACTGTTAAATCGGCAGCCAACTGTTTCTAGAGAAGGATAAAAGGTGTGTGAGGTGGAGGAGGAAGTAATGGAGGTGGTCGATGGTAAGGAGGAGACGGACGAGGAGGTAAATGAACAGTAGTGGTTGTAAGAGTATGTGGGAGACCGATAAGAAGCTAGAGAAATTAGTAATACTGTATTCTAAAAATGAGAGGAGTATTTTTTTTGCTGAAGGTGATGCCCACATGAGCTCTAGGCTTGTGCCTCGTTAAGGCTGTGCAAAAGCTGAAAATAAACTTTTTCTACAACTGCGCGTAAAGAAAGAATTCACATACACAATTCTCCTCGTAAAACAGCTTATTTCTGAGGAGATTCTACTTTTTCGCTCGCTAACCATCTGCGCAGTAGATTTTCTTCATGCTCGCAATTCATTCGCGCAAGCGCAGAAGAGTTTCTTTACGCTCGCTAATCATCTCGCCAAAAGACAAACCACTCTCGGTCAGATCTTAGCCTAAAAAGTCGGTAATTGTACCGATTCTACAGCCATGATGGATATCAGTGTAGACGAATTATTATAAACTCCGCCAGATATAAGTAATTTAACAGGTTTGTGCAGTTGTAGAGAAAATTGTGTATGTAATTCGCGCATAATGCTTCTTTATCGCTCGCGCAAAACAGTTATCACGCGACGCGAAGCGGAGCGTGATAATTTTGCAAGATAAAGTCGCGCATTACGCTCTTAATACATAAATAGCTATTCTACTCGTGATATTTCTCAAAGTTTTTCAATTTGTATACCATCAAGCTATCAAAATGAAAAAGTTTTCACGGGAAAACATTTTTTTCTGATCATTACTTTTTGAGATATGAGTGCCTAAAGTTTAAATTTTTGGGACAGAATATTTCAAATTCGGTAAGAGATAAATCCATGACATTTAGAGACTCTTCATGTTGTTGATGATCTAGTAGAACAAAACTTTTCTGAAAATATAGATTTTTGAAAAAGTTATTCAATTTACAAAAAAATGACCAAAAATAACTCAACCAAAAGTTATTCTGGGTCATTTTTAGTAAATTGGATAAATTTATCAAAAATTGATATTTCCAGTAAAATTTTGTTTTACTAGATCAACAAGATCATGAATAAAAACCCTCTAGATCTCATGGATTTATCTTTTACCGAATTTAAATGTTGTCCCAAAAATTTAAACTTTAGGCGCTCATATCTCAAAAAGTAATGGTCGGAAAAAATGTCTTCCCGAGAAAACTTTTCTATTTTGATTGCTTGATGATATACAAATCGAAATTACAAATATAAAATTTGTAGTTTACATTTGATCGAAATTGTTCGTGTCGGATCATTATATTTTATGGACTTCAAGTTCCAAATTCCAAGTCATTCCGTTGATTGGGAGATGAGATATCGTGTATACACACACACACACACACACACACACACACACACACACACACAACACACACAAACACACACATACAGACCAATACCCAAAAACCACTTTTTTGACTCAGGGGACCTTGAAACGTATAGTAATTTAGAAATTGGGGTACCTTAATTTTTCTCAGAAAGCAATACTTTCCTTACCTATGGTAATAGGGCAAGGAAAGTAAAAAGTAGTACTTGAACTATCAGCATCAGTTAACATTAGCATTAAAATTGGAACATAAACGTCCTATAGCTTTTATCGGCAGAGAGATCCTTTTGGATGTTCTGCCTTGCCGTATTACCCAATGTCATTTCCTATCAACACTCAAGTTCATAGGTTCTGTCTTGGGTTCTCCATTTTTCTCACTAAAAATTTGCACTTTCACTTCCTGAGTTCCCATTTCATAAATTTTAAAATCAAGAAAACTATTTTCAAACACAAAATCACATTTTGAAACTGAAGCAGAAACTATAAAAATGTTGATGATAATATTGAACTTCTCTCAGATGAGAGCAAACGTTCAAACATATTGAAAGCGCACAAGATGATGAAAATAGGAATAAATTCCACATACACAAGAAGAGAAACAGAGGAAGATAGCAATTTTCATGCATTCGAGAATGTTGAAAGTAGAAAGGAGTAGGCGTTGAAGAAGAAATCCCTACAGGGACTTCACAAGCTACCACTTTGCGTTGCACATTGCTTCTGCTTGCAGCTATAAGCGTAGATAGGAAGCAGAGTAAAGCGAGAAAAAATGAAAAGAAAGAAGAAGAAGGAGATGAAGAAGAAAAAGAAGAAGAAGAAAAAGAAAAAAAAAGAAAGAGGAGAAGAAGAAGAAGAAGAAGAAGAAGAAGAAGAAGAAGAAGAAGAAGAAGAAGAAGAAGGAGAAGAAGAAGAAGAAGAGAAGAGGAAGAAGAAGAAGAAGAAGAAGAAGAAGAAGAATAAGAAGAAGAAGAAGAAGAAAAAGAAGATGAGGAAGAAGAAAGAGAAGAAGAAGAAGATGATGAGGAAGAAGTCGCCCTACCCACGCCACCTTCTACAAGTTGCTACGCTTTTTAATAAGTTGCCTGACTGCCCCTGGTTGCTGCTAAAGGCTATAATAATATACTCAGGTATATTCTGCACTATACTCTACTGTGAATATATTTATATTGTAGTAGAAAGTGGTTGGATAGCACCAAATCTGTCATCCTCGGCCGCTCCCATTTCGGTCCGTATCGCATCATTACTATCAGCGCTACACATTTTTCTGCTGCTTTTACTTGGGGCGATTGCTTCTATACAGGAGTAGTAGTGTATTATAATAATATACTTAGGTATATTCTGCACTTTACTATACAGAAGTAGTGGCTGTACGGGTTCAGCGAATGTAAACCGTAGAGTTACGTTTCCTCTTGTTTCCAGCTGGAAGTTTGTGATTTGAATTTTTCTGGTTTGAAATAGACAAGTGAATCATAATTTTAGAGCGAAAGGTACATTTTTGGTTGTGCCTGTAGATCATTCACAATCATTACGATGAAGTTTGTGATTATTTTCTTGTTTGAAATAGACAAGTGAATCAATATAATCATCATTTTAGAGCGAAAGGACATTTTTGGGTTGTGCCAGTAGATCATTCCCAATCATTACGATGATAACTGTATCACTAAATGAACGATTGATGAGATAATCGATGATATTGTTGATTAATCGACAAAATAGTCGATATCTGTGAATATTTTGTCTCCAAGGACAACGGCTAGCTCCGTGGTCGCTCTTAAGTATTCTATCAAAATATTTAGAAGTTATTGATAGAAATGAGACTATCTATGGTCTTGTTGGATGGGTAACCACTTGACGAACTGACTTAGCTAAATAATCTATCCTTGTTGAGTTTGATAATCGGTGGTTCGGAACTCGCCCAACTAGGTCCACTCAAATCTCATCATCATAATCATAATCTGCATTGTTTTTCTTATAAAACTTGCATGAAATGCTTGCATTTGCAATTTGATTGCAACACTTGCAATCAAGTATTGATTCAAGTATTCGTGATTGTTATAGAGAATAAAAAGCCATAGCTTATTCAAACAGAAGAAATAATTGTGAAAAATAAATGACCAGAAAAAAGCGGTATGTGCACGGTAAGTCCAGATACATAAAGTATTATTTATAAATAAAATATAAATCTTAGTACCCTTTTAAATTATTTTATCACAACATGTTCCGGACATTGTTGCCATTTATATTTTATTTTTTTAAAGTGGCTCTAGAGAAAAAAGGCACGATCATAATTATTTATCTATTGATTGATATTCCAGAATCATTATGACTTTGGCTTCACCATTATTTTACTTTGAAGGTGAGCCTAGTTGTAGTAGATTTAGAACTTTCCGGATTTTGAAAAAAATATATAAAAGTAGTACCAAATAAAAGTGAAATACTAGAGTTCCAAAATTCAAATTTGTAACTGCAATGTGTCATCAACGTTCGCTTTTGTGGAAATAAACGCTTAAAAAATCAGTATGGAATTAAAGAAAACATCACTGGGGGAGTAAAACTGCTCAAACAGATGAAAATGAAACAGACATCTCTTCACATCCATTGGTGAATGACAATTTTCATTGGTGGCTGAGTCATCTACGACGTCACAGAACGTTGACCAATCACGTGCGAGCACCAAAGTGTTGGAGCAAGTCCACACCCACAACGCGCTGTGATTGGCTGATGGCATTACGTCATAGTAGGCACTCCATTTTCTACAATGATGCTAGTCAAATTAACGAAACCTTTTTGTTAAAATCTCAATTTAATATTTGACTATAATTTGGTATTTTAATCATTCTAAATTCAAAAATTTCAGCTCATATATATTTTTGGACAGTACTTTGAACTTCAACTTTCCTTAGTAAGGTCATAACCGATTTTTTCGGACATTTTATTATTTACTAATATATGGGAACAGAATAGTTTTGGGCTATGCCTGTTGTTCTATCCCGATCATATTCATATGATGTGTAATATTGTATCAAAAAAAAAAAATAAATAAAAATAAAATTTGTGAAGAAATGTGTTGAGCAGTAAATGATATCAACAGAACTAATTCGATTGGTAATAATGTTATCCATTAAGCTTTATTAATTAATTATTTAAAAATTAAAATAAGCGTTATCAATTATCCATTAAATGTTATCCATTCATTGTATTAAGCAAGCAAACACTGAATTGATAAACTATATAAATGTATTAGTAGTAGTAGTAAAAAATGTCTTCACAACCAACAACACTTTACAAAAAAATGCAATTAGAACTAAACCCAATATGAAACAAAATAAAAATTTACCATATTTCGACATTATTATAAATCAGAAAATAAACTAAGACATATAAATGTATTATTATTGTATAAATAAACTTTTGGAGAAGTGGGCATGCATGCTACAATGTGAGAGAGGTCTAGATTGCAGTTGAAGGACTTGCGAGACGTTCTAAAAGTACCACATTAAAAGGTCCTGAACTTATGACTACAATAACTTATGACTCATTTTGCAATGAACGGAGCAGTTGTCATTTGACAATGGATTGTTTTTTTCTAGTGTAATTTATCGGTCTTTACTAGCACAATATATTGGCATGACAAGAACTATGCGACCGCTCAAAATAAATTACTTTTTAGAAGCTGTCAACTGTATTCATGCTAAATGAGCTCTGAGTACTATGTATTTTATAGTATAAGTGTATTTCTATCTGTGAAATAGGCTATTATGTTTTGCATAGAGAGGATAACCTTTCAAGTGATAAATTAGTGATTGTGACATGAATAAATGTAATAATTTCTCAAAAATCACATGGATGAAAAAATAAATATATATTATAATTATGACAATATTTTGCATCCAGAGGAGTTCATATCAAAAAGCACACCAAACTAAGCTATTGCTGGGAATAAGAGTTCGAATTTCATTTATCATAACTCACTATAATAATATCATATTTGCAGATATACAGTTGATGAGTAAGATGTAGCCCTCTGAATTTACTTAATTGAAGATTCAGAGTCATGCTATGAATACTTCTCCAATCACCATCCTTATACTTCCTTCATCTCACTCATTTTCATCAGAAGGAAGAATTAAACTTGAAACATTATCAGTATAATAATTTTATTACGACTGAAAAAACAGAAATTAACAATCATTCAATAAGAGTCAAAGTTGAGAAAAACAGGTACGAAAACTTCAATCTTCAATTATTCTTGATGCTACACCGTACAGTAGATCTGAAATTCGGGGCTTTATTGAAAAATCTCACAGAGGGAAGGAATACAAACTAAACTACAGTAAACACAAAACTCAAAATATGATTGAATAGATAAATAGAACATCTTCTTCTTCTTCTTCTTCACTTGAAGGATTAGGTCTATTGATTATTAACCTGTTCCTGTACCCAGGTTTTCTCCTTGGCCTTCCTAAATCTCTTTTTCCAATTGGTGCATGATATTTGGCTTCAAAAGGAATTCTTCCTGAAGGGTTAAATAGAACATAAGGATCGAAATGACTAGTCAGATTGAATTAGACCAAAATGTATCAAACTACACCGACTATTCATGCCTCCAGCTTTCAAAAATGTTTGATAAATATAATCTTTTCATAAATTTCACACATCACGATAATTGACATCAAGTTGACTAGAAACATACGATATACTGCTAACCGTTCTACATTACTCTGTAAATATAAAGTAATAATGAACATGTTTATGTCCAAGTTACTCTCTCACAAGTCCATCGAATCATCCCTCTCAACTTTTATGAGTACAAAATCACACGATTCATTTCTACAGAGGTTGAAGAGACACTTTACATAACGTTGTAGTTCGATGATACGGTATTGAAGTGGGGTATGCATAAAGTATAATGGGTTCGGTGAACATTCAATTTCACATTGCCCAAATGACGTACTAAATTCAAGACGATTTAAGACGTAAATAAATTGGAGACGAAGATACCCCGAGACAGCCACACTAAGCCGGCCCCAATCTATGACATGTAGGCACCATTAAGAACGAAACATTAAATCTCATGCTAATCAATAATGCATGTAAATGTATTCAGCCGGCAGAGCATTAAAAGATGATTGAAAACGATGTGACTGACACGAACAGGTTTTCGTAGAAAGAGACGTAACTTATAAAAATGCTTCAATATTCGATAGCAACGTCTGTATGCTAATAAACATAACGTCGTTTTGAGAAGACGGGCTTTTAACAAAGCTTCTTAGTAATCAGCCGCCGATAACACTCCCACTCCTGATTTGGGATCCCCCCGGTTATGCAGTAGATATTTTTATGATACTCAAATTATTTATAAACCAGAGGATCGTGTGTGTAGCTCTGTGATACGCTCCCAATAACTCAAAGCTGGTTGTATCATCTATCTCACGGAAACTATTGTTATTTTTTATTGTTCCAGTTAATCAGGATATTGAGAATCGATTATTCAAATGAGCTTGTCTACATGTGGATCATGATTGAGACCTAAAGATTGGAGTTTCCAAGATCAGAATTTGAAAGATGGTTCATCGATTTCTGTCAAAATCCAATATGAATACTTTGGTCTCAACTCTGAAATAATAGCCTACGTAACGTTCATCTAGCACTGAAACTTTGAAATGGTTTTTAAGTATTCCACGAAGACTAATGAGAACTTGGGAATTCAAGGATTCTGATGTATCAGAATAAATTTCTCGAATATTGTTGGAAAAATTGGCTTTCCAGTGGTTCGGAATACACGTCAAGCTGTAGGTCCACTCATCTCTCAACATAATCCGTCTCATTACCCATGCTTCAGCCTAGAGCGCATGTGGGTAATAATTCAGTTTGCTTATTCTTGGTGAATTGATTGATAGTAGGAGATGTGATATTTCTCGAAAGGGAAAATTTGATTTTTTTTTTTAAATAAGGCTGAATTTATTGTTATTATAATCTGAGTGAACCCAAAAGATCTGATTTATATAGGATTACATGACATATTGACGGAATGAAATAACGATAGCATGGATTAAAGAGTGATTTAATGAATTTGAATATAATATTGGAAGAATTACAGCCAATTTGATCAATTACAACTTGCTGGTTCACCATGTATACAATAATATCGGAGCTTCGCTCTGGAGAAGAAAAACATAAAAAATTCATTACGAGAGAAGAAATTATAATGACATTCATAGTTCATACAGAAATGTTCTATCTAATCACAGTAGATTGAGATCAATTTCTAGAGGAACAAGAAAAATTCCCTCACATAGGCCCGGTTGCACAAAAGCCAGTTAAATTTTAATCCTGAATAATTTTACGTGAACCAAATCAGAGACCATTTCAAAAAGATGGATCTACTGGAATTAATCAGGATTGAATATAACCCGGCTTTTTTGCAACCGGCACTAAGCACCTGATTTAATGATTACAAAAGTTCAACAGCTGAGTCATAATAATTTTGACACAGTCCCACACACATGAACTCGCTCACTCACTTCCATCATCAACAGACGACGAAAAAATTATTATCAGCTGTTTTTCCAAAGATGAATAATAAATATCTTTTCAATGTACTTCAGCGAGTTTTCCCAGGTATGAGACCTAGTGCAATCGAATTCTTATATCATATACCTACTATGTTCTGAATTTCGTGGGAATAGTTAAGAGCCGTTTTCGAGATCCGGTAAAATACAAACATATAAACAGAAATTGCTCGTTTAATAGTATAGGACATTCACCTAACTGTCAATCATAATATTCGAGGCTTATGCGTGCTGTTAACAAAATGGATGTCAAAAAAAAATTCCTGATAGTTACAGCATTTCTCCAATATTGTACATACACCCGCACAATACATTTCTTTGGAAGAATCAATTTACTTCAAATACTTGACTTTACAGCAGTTCAAGTTAGCGCTTATAACTTGAATTGCCACACAACAAAATCTGTTCCGTTTCTCTTCTGTTGGCCAATTATTTCTGTTTCCAGCATTATTCTTCAATATTCTTCAGGAAACTACTTTTTTACAGCGAAGTGAAACCTGCCAACTGACCACTCAAACACAATAATTATTTTTACGTCGGCAGAGTCACATCTCTTTTTTCTATCTCCTCTTTAACTTATTTTTAAATTTCTACAATATCCTCCTCCTCATCCTAGTCCCCCTTATCCTCTCCAACTACCTTCTCCTTTTTCTCCTCCTTCTGATCCTCCTACCACTTCCAATCCTCCTCCTTCTCCTTTCTCCTACCCCATATCTTCTCCACATCATCTCCTCCCTTTCATTTTCTCAATCTTCTCTTGTCTCATCTTTCATCAGACCCCCCTTCTTCCATTCTCCTAATTACTATTCTCCTCTTCCACTACATTAAATTTTTCCTCCTTATGATTTTTGTCTTTCTCTCTTCCTTATTCTCCTTTTTCACGTTGTCCATCTCATACTACTCATTTTTCTCTTCCTCCTCCAACGTTATTCCTTCCTGCTTCTATTCTCCTCCTTTACCGCGTCATCCTCATTCCTTCCTATTCCAATCTTCTCTCAAACTTTTTCAATCCCTTCTACCTCTCTGTCATCCTCTTCTTCTTCTCCTTTTTTCTACAATAAGCATCTCCTAAATCCACTTATTCCCAATCTTGCAAAAATCCATTGATTTCCTTCGAGAATACATCGAACGCCAGCTCTTCTCTTGTTAGCGAAAAAATCAGGAATGTGTGGATAAATGGAAAAATATCCAGTGAATGAATAAATAAGAGTGCAGCTTATAGCGGGCGTAGTCTCTAATTGGCTGCCGTGAAGCTTCTTCCTTTTAATTGGATCAAAATCATTCCCATTCTGGTCTGTCTTCCCAAAACAGGAAATCGCAACAAATGTGGCCGATCAATCCGAGTTGGAGAACGAATTCATTACCGGATCAGGTCTAAAACTGGAAAGTAAGTTGAAGAGCTTCCAGTTGTCACTCCGCCAATACTAGCTCTGCTTTCTGGCTTGTTAGATACTCCAAATGATCCTGAAATTCAAACAAAAACGTTGTAAGGACGACAAAACTCGAGTATTTTTCCAAGTTTGTTTGGTGACGAAAGATAATATTTTTTGACAACATCCCAGTGTCTCATCACAGAAAATTATTTTATTTCTTGTTGGATTCCTTGTAATCTAAACTAACCTACTAGCATAATCACTAAGAATCTTTTTTTATATTCTTATAAATCGTCTAATTCTTATATTAGCGTATGGCTTTGAATGGTGGGGAGACCCAAGGGTAGTTCCACCTCGCCGTATATAGTCCAAAGTTCCCCAATGGGAAACCGGACACTAAGGTTATAGTGAGCACAATACTTTTTGCTCAATATCAATATAATTGTCAATTATATTTATTATATTAGCTCAATCTAATTCTCAATATCATTAAAGAATCTCATCAGATTTATGCTGGTCATTGTTTCCAGCTCAATAGTAGTGGATTGTTGTTATAGATGTGTTGACTGAATTGTCAATTCTAATTGTTCATTGAAATACAGTACAGTATCAAGAAATTTATAGTGACTATTGATTGGGAAGTGGAGATCTAGAGACTGAAGATTGAATGAGTTCACTGCACATTGACAATTGAGATAAGTTTTTCAAGATTATATATTGTGATTTTCACTATTTCTGCTAAGAATGAAATGTGAAATGTGAATAAATCAGGTGAATTATGACTGCAGAGAAGTGAATGGAACGTTCATCATTATTCTACAAATAATACAATAATACAAATGAATTTGATTTCCATTAATATACAAATGAACAATCATCAAAATGTAGGCTACATAATATTAAAAAATACAATATATGAAATTTAATACAAATATAAATAAATTGCATTTATTCGGAAATTAACCTACTCAACTATGGGAAAACCCATGTTCTAGAGCAGGTTTCTGGAGAGCAAGATTTCCTATTCTCATACCCTATGTGAAAAAACAAACTCAAATTCACGTTCAAATATGTTTCAATCTGGGACTCCAAGTGAATTCCGGAATGCTGGAAAGTGAAACGTCTGTGATTATACCCTATTTGAGGGTTGAGTGTAAGAGAGGGCCGGCTGCGTCCTAACTCCGCCCTCCTAGGTAAAAATAAAGGCAGCTATTCTATTCTATTCTATTCTATTCTATTATACCGGTGATCAATTTCGTATTTGATATAGGCCTAGAACTATCAATAAATTACGAATCTATATGCAAAATTTCAATGTAATCAATCCAGTTGTACAGACGTAATGATGCGTCATTCGTGAATTACCTATCCTCCACGTGTATAAGAGTCCCCATTGTCGCATCGGTATACATAAGGTATCCATCACAGATCAAATCAAATCGTTTATTGCACAAAACATATTTATACAGAACACAACAAAAAGGTAAAGAACTTTGTGCTACACGTCGGCAAAAGAGAACTTGTACGCCGACGTGGAGTCTTAATATATCTTATTCACTTGTACATTAATCTTAATATATAAAATATTATAATATAGGCTTACAATAATTAACATTTAACCAACTCAATATTCCATTCTAAGAAATAACAATAATTAAAGATATACATAAAGCTGAATTTTAAATTCATACAACATTAATCAATATCAAACCAAATCATTAATTGAATAATAGTTATTTGTGCAACTAGTGCGCAAAGTGACAGTTTGCTGCACCGAAAGAAACGTTGGCGGAATGGTTTCTTGAGTGCAGCAGAGGAACTTTGCGCACGTATTTCACATTACATTTTTCCTACAGTTACCATTGAATATGAAAAGTGGGTAATTATGGGTAAAATTCCCTGAAATGCATCAAATGTTTTTCTGTGTAATTTTATTATTAATAAAAACCTTAATTTATTGTCAAATAGAATAATGTAGTACTGTTTGAATGAAGGGGCGGCTGTGTGCTGAATGTGGTCGCTGTCCTCGTTGTCCATCGTTGTTATTATTATAACGTGCACCACAACACTATACCACAGTCACTGTTACCAACTTCATTTTGATTTTGCTGCACTGGTGCTCCATATAACCTACTAACTATTTTGCGTTGCCATGTTGCAAATCTGGAGTGCAGAAAAATTTTTTCCCGCACTAGAGCGGAAAAGTGATTCTTTGCGTTCTGTAATCAGTGCAGGTATGGCCACTTTTCAAGGTAACTGTAGGAAAAAATAATTTTCTTTCACCCAGGTATGGAGTTCTTCTATTTTAGGCTTCTTTATCAACCCTCTTGGAACTTTATTATAGAGCTTATTTCTCAAATATGAATTACTTCTACGGGATAGGGTGCTGTCAACTCTTTCAATTTTGATTAAGTTTTGAGCGACTTGTCTAGTTACTCTTTGAAAATTTTGCATATTTTTTAATTTGAGCACATGTTTCTTTAAATTCTTTGAAATTAACAATTGTCTTATAGTGAACAGATTTGAATTTTGAAACAATGTGACACTTGGGAAATTTATTTATTTATTATTATTTATTTATTCATTTATAAGTGGATACAATAACAAATCATATAAATCTCTTGGATTCTTCATTATCATCATCATCATCTTACAAGGATTAGGTTAATGCCTGTTACGACTTACAAACAGCTTATTAATATCTATATTTCAATTACAAAATTACGCTATAATATAAACAAGTAGTGCATTTATTGCCATCTCTTCCGTGGCCTACCAATAGATCTATTCCCTGCCGGTTTATAGTTCAATATCTGTAGTGGAAGCCTTTCTGCCGGCATTCTTTCCACTGCTTCATTATTGTTTTGATAACTAACTTTTGTAAAACAAATAAAGGTTTTAAAGTTGAATCAAAGTCCCTCCCCATATAGAATTACCATACTGAACTAAGGATTGGAATAAAACAAAATAAACAGATTTTAGACTCAAAATACTTCTAAGCATGTACATTTTCAAATTGACCACTCTCAATTTTCTACAAAGGTAGCTAATCTGAGGTGACCAGCGTAGATGCTTATCGACAAGAGAATAGCGTTCTGTTGAACAAATCCTGTTCTTTCCTTGGATGAACTCCGAAACTAGAACACTTGAAGACGTTGTTCCGTTAAGCATGACTCTAATGAAGACGAACTCTTTTCAGGGTGTCATTCACAGTGTTCTGACCATGACTATCGCCTTATACGAGGTGGTACTATGGTCTCACCCAACAAAAATAAACAAAAAACAGCTCCACATCGACTCTCCTCCAATAGACTGACTTGTTGTATAACATAACTTTCGCAGTGCCTGTATATGCGAGACTGGAGATGAAAAGCAGCTGCTGCAAGTAAATGAAGCCAGCAACAAGATTGATGATCTTGGTTTCTTGAGTGAGTAGATTCACGTTAGACTGTCAGCATGGATTGGATGGAATGTGTTAGTGGTGTTTGTGGGTTATGCTGATAGTTTGGAGTGGCAGCTGACATGCCTCGCCTTGCCTCCAAAGGCGTTCTGCTTTCAATTCGGATTATTAGGTGCTGGAGAACCACTATAGTTGGCGACCAAAGACATCATGAACTGCTGCAAAGATGTCCACAATGAGGTTGGAATAGCATGTCTATGTCTAAGAGTCCTCAGACAAGTTCGCTTCTTCTGTGATTGAAAGTGTTCATAGTGTTCTATGTCGAAAAATATATTATCAAAAGTTTGAAGAATAATATATAAGAGTAACAAATGATAGGAAATTGTCCTTATGTTATCGTATTGGATAGGGTAGTAGTCGTTTCCTCACCTAGAGGGGAAAAGCTCGAATGAAAGAGATAAAAGACGATTGTTTGATTGATTGATTGAGTACTTTATGTAGATTACAATATATACTGGCTTATACACTTATATACAATGGCTTACAATACAGAAAAAAATTGATTGATTGATTTTTTATTACAAAAATGACAATGTATTGCCAAGTCTTGCAAGACCAATTGCATAATAACACTACATTATATGGAAACAGATATAACATATAGAAAATATATATAAAGAAAAAGAGTAAGAAAGAGATAGAGAGATAGAACTCATATTCTAAGAGAATTCATATTCTGTACTTGATCATCTGCTCATTTTGCTAATAACTTGACCAAAAGATTTCTTAGTGCGCCTCTAAAGGGCCAACTGAACATACTTACCAAATTTGAACGTTTTTGGTCCGGTAGATTTTTAGTTCTGCGAGTGATTGAGTGAGTGAGTGAGTCAGTCAGTCAGTCAGTGAGTGAGTGAGTGCCATTTCGCTTATATATATATATATATATATATATATATATATATATATATATATATATATATATAATATATATATATATATATATATACTCACTCACTCACTCGCAGAACTAAAAATCTACCGGACCAAAAACGTTCAAATTTGGTAAGTATGTTCAGTTGGCCCTTTAGAGACGCACTAAGAAATCTTTTGGCAATATTTTAACTCTAAGGGTGGTTTTTAAGGGTTTAAAGTTCGTCTTTTAGCATGTATATTCTTCATATTCTCTTAATTATAATTGAAAATAGGCCATACCATATGTTAATATAGAACTATAATCTAGAAAGAGTACCTCTTCGAAACAGTTGTTAACTGGTAACTAAATTAATAATTTTGTCAGGTTGGCATTAAGTTGAGTTGACTTTGTTAGGTTGGCACCAAGTTGAAGATTGAAATGCATATCGCGGAAAAATTGATTGGGCACTGCTACTTCAATCAGAGCTATCCCTGGGAGTATTATATTACTAGCCGTCAGGCTCGCTTCGCTCGCCATATCCGTTTAGCCAGACGTTTAGTCTGGACCCCCGACTGGATCGTCCCAACATATGATAAAAATGTTCTAATTAAAAATGCAGACGAGCGAAGCGAGACGGATATGGCGAGCAAAGCGAGCCTGACGGCTATTTAGAATATAATAGAATGACTGCCTTTATTTTTGACCTAGAATAAGTTGTCGAGAAGAGAAGGGAATTTGAAATATGATCACTATTTTATATCGTTCGAACATTCTTAAACTCAAACATCCGATCATCAGAGTCAGTACCTAAAGAAACTAAACTATATAACTTTCATTGCTGGAACAAAATTATTTTCACCGTCCTCAGTACATTACGGTGAAATTATAGTTGAATTAACAATAGTAATTTGAAAGGTTCCATAATATTATTCATTTATCACATTGTGCACAAATACTTAACATGAGGGAAGGCACAACAGATTATTGTTGAATATAATTATTGTTAATTTAATAGGATTTATAATATCATTGTTGAATATAATTATTGTTAATTTTGGAAGGATTCTTAATATTATTATTGAATTTATTGTCACTTCAGCACCTATGTTATAAAATACGGAATAGTTGAGGAGGAGGAGGAGTCTTCCAGTTGTTGTGAATCTACATCTTGTCCTTCAAAATAGACCACAGAGATAGATGATAACGGACTTGTAAAAAATGAAGTCAACTAAAGTCATTGAGAGCAGAGGATATTAGCATGTGATAAGAGAGGGGCTCATTCATAGCATACTATTCGGTTACAGCCTATCATGATGAAGCCGCAGGTATGCTGGCTTATTTCTTCTCATTCTCCTCAAAATGCTTCTTCTTCTTATTCTAGTTTTTCCTCCTTCTCTTCATCTTCGTCATCTTCTTCTTTTCCTTTGGCATATTTCTTGATTAGTTTCTCCTTCTTTCCACTTTCATCTTCTCTACCCGCACCGCTCCCTATAGTCCTTTTCTTCCTCTTTCTTCTCCCACTTTGTCATATCTCTGGTTTCTTCTCTTTCTTCTCCACCATCTCCTTCGCTATCTCCTCCTCCTTCTCTTTTTCCTTTCAGTTATTTATTTGTATTTCTCAGTTCCCAAGCTTCTTCAATTCTCTCCTTACTGTCTTACTTTCTATACAGATTCCACATTCTCTTTCTCCCTTATCTTCATATCATATAAAGTTCAATAATTATTTTCTTAGTCTATATTATGTAAATTCATCTATAATTTTGCTGTATTGTAAGCTATTGTATATAAAAGTGTATAAGCCAGTATATATTGTAATCTACATAAATGAAGTACTCAATCAATCAATCGTATGCGTTCTTCTTCCTCCTTCCTCCTCTTCCTGTTTTTCATCCATCCCTGAAACTCTAGCTCGTTTTACCTTCCCTTGAACTTGTTCTCCCTTTTCGCCTTCTTCTCCTGCTGATTCGTCTCCTTTTTATCTCTCTTCTTTTTTCTCTTCCTAATCTTTCTTCTTCTGCTGCATTTCCTCTTTGTCCTCTAATTGTTCTCCTCTTCTGCATCTCCCTCTTCCACCAAACCTCAATCCAATAAGTTCTCTCTAGCTACCTCTTTCTTATATTCTCCTCTTCTCGCTTTCCCCTCACCACCTTCTCACCTCTTCACCCTTTCTCCCTCCATACCTTCTCATGATGTGATTTTCTTTGCTCTTGCAGAGCGAAGCTCTATCTTGGTAAATTATTCATCATCGCTATTTAAAAGCTCATCTACTATGCGTTCTTAACCTGACAGGCTAACTCTCACTCAATCACATTCTCACTCTCTCTCATTCACTCTTTATCTCTATCCATCTCTTTCCACTATGGCTTGCGCACATATTTCATTCAAAAAATGACAGACAGTCTTGGTCAATGCACTGCTACAGTTTATCAATATATAATGAGAATCCTGCAGCATTACATTCACTTAACTGTAAAAGCATTCTTCCTCAGGTAGTCCAGATTCGCTGTATTGCAAAATTATCAGATCGCTGGTTTGGATGAGTTGCAGGCTGATCTGGTTCATACATTATTTGAATTCGATTAGATAGGTGACATGCTCTCAGTGCACTTGTTGGAAGGGTGACAGCATGATGGAAGCTCCAGTTACTGACTGTAATGAACTTGTTATTACTCTATAGTTTGGAACCCAGGTAGGAATGTAGGTCCACTATAAAATTATCAAAATTCATTTCTCCATCCACACAAAACCATCGGCATTGTTTGAAGAGCTCACAACATCCTCAATTCCATTATTTATAATATGTAACCCTAGTTCAAGTACTTTATTATTTTTTGTATTTTATATCAATTTTTTATCATTGTACATTCTCATCAAATTGTATTTTATCATGCATTTATACCGTGTTGTGGGATAGAGAAGATTTTTGATTTGATTTGAATATGGAGAAAAACTAACCTAACTAGTTCATCACATTTGAGGAAATTTGACATGTTAAGGAGTTTCAACATTAACATTATCTGATGGATCTACAGAAAGAATATCAGCTGACTCAAGAATTCCAATAGAATTTTTTTGGAATAACAAAAATGTTAAAATCCCATAAAGGTTCCGTTGTCACGAAGTTCCCATCCCAGTTAATTCAAAAACAATGTGATTGGGAAGGATTTTTAAATCTTTCACATTTGTAACATCATTTCTTTAATATGTGAATATTTCCAATTTAGTGATAATAATGTGAGATATTTCTTCTATTTTTGGTTTTGAAGCATCAAAATTTAAAAAATCTACTTTGTGAAAATAATTAAAGACTGAAAATTTTGTTGAGTGAACAACTACAAGACTTAACCTATTTCGGACTATGTGTAATCTTATCTAAATTTGGTAGAGGAATAGCACAAGGTTACCTAATTTTTTCCCTCCCTATCATTTTGATGATGTACTTATTGTTTGAATCAATGGAGAATAATAATTAACACTTTGAAAAGATAAAGAAATCTTTAAGATTCTTATCACTTTGGAATCAGAGGAAGGAGAATTTTGATTTCAAAACCCCTGTATAACATTTGTCATTTACTCCACAACATGTTCTACAAATTTGCTCATGAAGTTTCGAAGAAGAGCAGTTATAACAGGATAAGCCTGTTGCTTTTTCTAAGTCATAACTATACATTGTACTAGCCGTCAGGCTCGCTTCGCTCGCCGTATCCGTCTAGCCAGAAAAGCTGAGGAAACGCTGGAAAAACGCAGATTTTGGGCGTATCTTTGGAAATATTTTCAAATCCATTCTTATAGTGCGCCTCTAAAGGGCCAACTGAACATACCTACCAAATTTGAACGTTTTTGGTCCGGTAGAATCTTACTTCTGCGAGTGATATATATATATATATTATATATATATATATATAATATATATATATATATAATATATATATATAAAGATACTTTAAAGTTTGTAAAAAGAATTAAAACAAGAGACATGATATAAATAGATTGAAAACACTTATAAAAACTTACATTACAGTCTGCTCGGTTGAGAAAGGAGACTCAGTCTCCGAAAATTTCCCCCCATTTCTAATATAAGTTTTCAAGGGTTTTCAATCTATTATATCGTGTCTCCTGTTTTAATTTATATATATATATATATATAGATATATATATATATATATATATATATATATATATATATTATATATATATAGATATATATATATATATATAAAGATACTTTAAAGTTTGTAAAAAGAATTAAAACAAGAGACATGATATAAATAGATTGAAAACACTTATAAAAACTTACATTACAGTCTGCTCGGTTGAGAAAGGAGACTCAGTCTCCGAAAATTTCCCCCCATTTCTAATATAAGTTTTCAAGGGTTTTCAATCTATTATATCGTGTCTCCTGTTTTAATTTATATATATATATATATATATATATATATATATATATATATATATATATATATATATATATATATATTCATATAGATTGATGAATGAATGAAAAAACATGCAGTTTGAAATACTGCTAAGCTATTCATATTATAAATTCTTGAGAAAAAATTGCAATTCTACCCCATAAAACAATCGACAACTTTGTGCTGGCCCCCTCAACTATGAATTTATCAACAAAATGTCCTTGAGAACATCTTGTCCTGCTCATATAAATTGATCTACTTACGTCTGCAATATCCTCCCATACTATATCACTCTACAACATTATATAGACTGTGCAATACAATATTCCTTCATGATATACCTATGGAATATGACCATGTACACAGCTAATAAATAGTCTACATGATCCGATATTTATGAATTTGAATATTCCAAATAATATACCTATGGAATATGACCATGTACACAGCTAATAAATAGTCCACATGATCCGATATTTATGAATTTCACGATGAATAATTGCAGGAACAGCTTTCATCCAGTGAGTAGGGAGCCTTCACATTATTTGTACAAGACCAATCCTACACTGACAGGGGCATTTCTCACAACATGGAGCCATGGAAGCCGAGTGGATTGTATGCAATGAAATACGGCAAATTTCTGGATGATTAATTGGACCGCGCGATGATATAACAAATGAGCGTTGGTGTGCGATATGATGGTTTGCAGTGTGTGAGTGTGTGTGTGTGTGTGTGGTGCCCACATTTCAACTGTGCTCTACCTGAGAGATGATAGATGCTTGGAATAGTGGTAGCGGATAGGGATGATGATGAAGAAGAAGAAGAAGAAGAAGAAGAAGAAGAAGAAGAAGAAGAAGAGGAAGAAGAAGAAGAATTGGATGAGGATGAGGATGAGGATGGTGAGGAGGAGGAGGAAGAAGAAGAAGAAGATGTAGGGACTACGCCCCATGGTCCTCTGTCTACCACCCAAGCTTCTTGCATCCTTGGAAATCCATCTCCATGCTGTCACTGTGAATCTTCACACTTCTGAAGGCTGAATACTATAGTGTAATATTATCTGCACAGAATCTCATTCATCCTTTCTCCACTTCAAATTGACTATCATTTTATTTGAGTTACTCATACTCTACTCAAATTACTTGAATAATTTAATCAGATTTGGTAATCTGATGTTAAATATTGAAGAATGCGATTTTATTATTCAAAATCTACTCAATTCACATCTTTTGTCAATGTGCATGGGTTTCGTTTGGTTGTTGGGTATAATGCTGTTTATTTATTGATGCATTCATTTCTTCAATCATATTCATTTATACAATATTATCACACTCATATGAGACGCACATTAGTGTCATTTGCATTGTGAATAAATAAATAAATAAATCATCCATCTCATCTCTGAATAAATGAGAATCAGTATATTATTGAGCCTTCAGTACAGAAAAGTTTTTCAACATACAAATCAGACTAAATGTATTTATTGGGTGAATGATTTGAGAAGTCTTGCTGCCATTTAGAAAAATTATATGCTGCGCTAAGGTGTGATAATGAATTTTTCTTCTCTAACATTGATACCTTCTAATCAGAGCGATTTGATGATTGATTGATTGATTGATTAGCTGCCTTTATTAAAAACCTAGGAGGGCGAAGTTAGGGCGCAGCCGGCCCTCTCAGGCCCTCCCGGCATAGTATATGAATAGATAGAGTATCAATAAGATGTTGTACGAAATAATTTTAGAATTGATTCGGGAAATCAGCTTATCAAAAAATTGATATGATTTGATACAGATAAACTACCAACTCTGGCTGACGGCATGTGCCATGCCAATTGAATTGTTGTTATTGCTTTGGAATTGTAATTGTGATTTTTGTGATGAGTATCAATGAATTCGTTATCTATCTATCTTGAACCTTCAGTAACTTTGCATCACCATCTTCATAATTATAACTTTTCATAAAATTAGAACGGCATTTTTGTCTCATACATCTATTATATTAAGACATCATCTATATAGGACATATATCATATCAGACATCATCTACATAGGACATATATCATATCAGACATCATCTAAAGAAAATTGAAGTTACCAAAAACTATGAAACTAAGGAATAAGAACTCGTGTTGCTTCTGTTCTATGATAACTCCTCTTTCTATTCTCTGTGGATGAATGACTATTTATCTGAATGTTGCAGGCTATTTGAATAGAAGAATAGCAGTTGTATTGGAACATAAATTATTGTACAAAGATAGACAGTTTCTAGCCCAGGGGTGCATTGTATGTAAAAATATATCAGACAAGAATAACAGTAGCCCACATTTTCCTCCGTTACTCTGAATCTACCAACGCAAAACTGCAGTCGAGTAGCAACTGGAAGAAGAACTTCATCTAGTCCGGAGAAATAATAAATCAACTCGTTGAGCCAGCATGATGTATGACCTGCCTAATAGAGAGATGATTCAAGGATGGAATAGGTAGGCAATATTTATGAATGGAGTTAGAATGCTGGGTGTGTCCACAGGATGGAGTTCATGAAACGAAGGCATACGGCACGGAATAGAATACTACAAAAGAGAGTCAATCAACAATAATGTGGACTGGAGAAACCAGGAGAAGAAGAAGAGGAAAAATGAGTTGGTAAGTGATGAGGAGGAAAAGATGGAGGAGGAGGAGGTTGAGAAAAATATGGAGAAGGAGAAGGAAGGATGAGACTCGATTTATTATTATTTATTTATTGGATTTATTTTGATGGACTCTATAAGTCAGAGAATTTAGAAAATTCAAAGAACTGAACTGTTATTAATTAATGCCTTTGGTTAATGAGAAGCGGACATAATATGAAACTATATATATAAAAGCGAAATGGCACTCACTCACTCACTCACTGACTGACTCACTCACTCACTCGCAGAACTAAAAATCTACCGGACCAAAAACGTTCAAATTTGGTAGGTATGCTCAGTTGGCCCTTTAGAGGCGCACTAAGAAATATTTTGGCAATATTTAAACTCTGGGTGTTGTTTTTAAGGGTTTAAAGTTCGTCCTTTCAGCCAGTTCGACAGCAGTCAAAGGGTCCAGGGAGCGGAGCCCCCTGGCTAGACGGATATGGCGAGCGAAGCGAGCCTGACGGCTAGTATCTATATAAATAAGAATCGAGCCTCAAATTTCGACATTCAATACCTTTTTTTTATGTTTGCACCGAATTTTATGTTTTTTTTTAGTTTTGTTCGTTAAGCTCAAGATCAGGTTTAAGACCTATCAAAATTATAATCCGACTTCCGGACTCTTCCCTACGGTCCTTCAAAGTTTGCATGATTGTAATCCTTATGAGAGAAGATTTTTTTTAGCTGGCCATACACAGAAATAAAAATCAGCTGTTATAATCATTGCGTCATCCAACAGCCGTTGGTAGATCTGTTTTTCAATTCTATTTCCACTGTTTCACAAAATTTCAATTCTTAGAGCCTGTTCACATGACAGCGATTTACGTTCGGTTGTCGCGCGGTTGACCAACCGAGCGGTTGCCAGGTATAGGGAAATACATGGTGCCGTACACATGCATCGCTCGGTTATAGTAGTCGCCGGCGAAACGCGGCGGTTGTAATCTCAGACTTAACCGAGGGAAAATCGCTCATGAATCGCTGTCATGAGTACGAGACTGGCAAATCGAGCGATGCCAACCGTGTGACAACCGAGCGTAAGTCGCTGTCATGCGAACAAGCTCTTAATAATGCTGCGGTACGAACGACGTCCAAACTTAGGTCGTAGAACTCTAAATAATGCTCTAAATTTAGAATATGCACGGGAAAATCAACAGCAAGGAGATATACCATCCAATTCCCAGCAAGCTACAGTCAACTATAACTGAAAATACAAACTGCTGCACAACTAACTAAGCACAAAGGAAGTCCATATTGAGGTATAAATATGTAAAAATACTGATTGTTGGATAGTTTTCATAAAAATATATTAAATCAGATTAAGCTAAGGCTAAGCACACCGGCTTGGTGATACAAAGTGTGTTGGACCTTATGGAATTGCCTTATAACACCGTTCCACACCATGCCCGATTCAGTGTGTGTGAGTTTCTTCCATTGAAACCAATATAAGCAAGAAGCACCTGAATACAAAATGCCGCGTCGCGCCTCCTCATGTGTGCATCCAGCTAAAGTTTGTCATGAGATGCATTAACTATTTGGCGGTACGAAGTTCGCCGGGCCAGTGCTAGTTAGGAATATTATACCCAAGTGTCTGAATGAGATTGTATTTAATTACAATTCAATTCAAGAAGAAGAAGAAGAAGAAGAAGAAGAAGAAGAAGAAGAAGAAGAAGAAGAAAAGAAAAAGGAGAAGAAAGAAGGAGATGATGAGGAGAGATAATGAAGCTGATTATGATGATTAGTATGATGATGATGATGATGATGATGATGATGATGAGATGATGATGATATGAGGAGGAGGGGAGGAGAGGAGGAGGAGGAGGAGGAGAGGAGGAGAGGAGGAGGAGGAGGAGGAGAAGGAGGAGGAGTAGGAGAAGGAGGAGGAGGAGGAGGAGGAGTAGGAAAGGAGAAGAGGAGGAGAAGGAGGAGGAGGATGAGGAGGAGGAGGAGAGGAGGAGAGGAGGAGGAGGGAGGATTAGGAGGATGAGGAGAGGAGGAGAATAGGAGGAGGAGGAGAGGAGGATTAGTAGGAAGAAGAAGTAGAAGAAGAAGTGGAAGAAGAAGAGGAAGAAAAGAGTGAAGAAGAAGTAGAAATAATAAAAAATGTTGAGGCCTAGAGAAACGTCAAGTTTTCCAATACTAGAAAACATGGATCCTATGTTTGCTCTATATTATTTCTATGGAGTAGTGGCTGCCTATCTGCAATACATTTATTTATATACTAGTGGATGTATTGTAGGTCACATAATATATCACCGGAATTGTCACATAATTCTTCGCCTGTCACAGTGAAGGGATATGTGTGTGTATGTGCAATATATGGTGAGATCCATCTCAAAATGTCAGAATAGGCTGAATGAGAAGCATCAATGTTTTAAGTGGAAAATGCTGATAGTTTGGAATGAACCTCAATAAAGTCATTGATAAGCTGTAAGCCAATAGCTTCTTCCTGCAGTCAAATAATAAGGTCAATGAATATTGATTTTATAGTCATTAGGTGATTTCAGTGAGTGAGCATGATAAGTTTATGCATAACACATCATATTGACGGAAATTTACACAAAAATTACATTGGAGCTTCTGGAACAATGCTGTTGGAAATCATTGAGAATTTATTTATTAATATCGTATTTATATGTATTTTTAGTATGATTTATGTTTCAGAAGTATGATTTAGAGCAGGAGAAATATGTATAGACCTCATCAAAAGCTAAAATTATCATTTCATAATATAGACTAAGAAAATAACTATTGAACTGTATATGATATGAAAAAGCAATTTGTAATATAATAACTATAGATAATAATCATATTGTTATGCATCTACATAAATTGGCGGAGCTTTGGACATATCAATGTCCATTCTTTGGGAAGAATATTAAAATATCCTCCCCACTAACTCTCTACCAAAACGTTAATTTCATTATTTAAACTAAGGATTTATTTATTAATGGAAATATTGTAAAAGTTTTAATCAATATGAATATTGAAGAGAAAAAAACAGAAAATTGATAAAGTAAAATAATTATATAGGTAGATAAGATCAAATAATTGATTAATAAAATGAAGTAGGCTGAAAGTAGATCAGGGTTATCAACTTTCAGTAATATACAGCAGTATGCAGTGGATAATTGAAATAACATGAGTTTATATAATATATATATATATATATATATATATATACAATTCGTTCTATAACATGGTTTAAAGGTTTATATTGGTGGAATGGGTGAGGGATGGTTGTCATGTGATCGTTCTAGGGCCGGACAGTTTCAATCATTTGTTCCAAAATGTTTTTTTTTAAAGTCAGGATGAAGCTCGCTCGGCTCTCGATGACCTGATAGAAACAGGAAGTGCATTCCATGCACGACAGGCACTGACTAAGAAGGATTTTGTGAAAATAGTAGTTCGATGATTGGGTATCCTTAAAGTACTTTCTCCGGTTCTAGTATGTGAAGCATCTATCCTCCTACCTTCAGAGACAAATTTGAAATCATCTTTAAAATAGTTCGGATTACCGTATTTCAAGATATCTCTAACAGCTTGACTATTCGAAAAAGCCTCTGATCGGGAAGCTTTAATGTTGAACTAGCAATGTGGGCTGGGGTGATATGATCATGGCGTTGGAGAGAGTAGACGAAACGTAGACAATAATTTGGCAACGCTGTAGTTTATCATTCAGAGTGACTTGCATATCGTTAAGAACAGAATTACAATACATTAATGTGGGAAGATGAGAGATTGAACCAATAATAATTAATGTTTCTAGGGAGGATATCGTGCATTTTCTTCAATGCATGCATGGCTGAGAATACCTTTTTACAAGTTTTGTTCACTTGTTCTGACCAGTCAAGAGTATTATTCATAATAATGCCTAAATTTTTAACTGAGCTACAGTAAGGAATGTCATTACCGTCTACACTAATTTTGTGAATCGATTCAAGGTCAATATTGTTTATAAGACGAGAATATCCAATTATAATGGGTTGTGTTTTGATGGGATTAAGCTTAAGGCCATTTTTCTTTGTCCATTCCACTATCGAATTGATATCCTGATTCATTATTCCAACTGTTTCATTAATTTTTGTTATGGGACAGCTTAAATAGATTTGAAGGTCGTCTGCATAAGTATGGAAACTGGAGAATTTGATAATGGAAGAAAGGTCATTAGCATACAAAGTGAAGAGGAGAGGGCCTAAAATTGAACCTTGTGGTACTCCATGCATAACGTTTTTCCAAGTTGACTTTTTGTCACCGACAGATACACATTGTTTCCTACCTAATAGATAGGATTTAACCAAACTAACGAGTTGTGACTGAAACCAAGAATAGCCACTTATTCAGAAGGACTGTATGATCAACAGTATCGAATGCTTTAGAAAAATCAAATAGGGTGAGGATGGTGCATTTTCTTTGGTCCATAGCTAACCTTATATCATCAGTGACACGAAGCAGAGCTGTCTCAGTTGAATGGAATTTTCTAAAGCCTGATTGAAAGTTATGAAGCTTACTATTGTTGTCTAGAATTTTACAACTTGAGCATGAATGAGTCTTTCTAGCACTTTGGACAATGCAGGTAAAATACTGATTGGTCTAAAATCCTCAACTTTATTGGGTGATGGAACTTTATTTAGGGGCGAACCAGAGCAAACTTCCAGTTTTCAGGGAAAATGCCTTCTTCAAGTGACTTGTTGAAAATGTATGTAATGGTTGGTAAACAGCAAATAACATCTTCTTGATAATTTAATAGGAATTTTGTCTACACCCGTAGCATTACTATGAATACGTTGAATTGCTCTGAAAGTGTCTTCTTCTGAGATTGGATGGAAATGAAATTGATCAGTGATTGGTAAATCTAAGTTTGTAACCTGCTCTTCAAGATCATCTATATGATTAGCAATGACAACTTCGTCGCGTTGGTTAGAGTGTGAAACGAAATGGTCATTTATATTATTCAATGGTAAGTCAATTTGTGGATTCGATTTCTGTTTGCCAAGCCCGAATTCTTTTATTCCCTGCCAAAGTGATTTAGAGTCTTGTCTATTGTTTGTCATAAACGAATTCAAGTACCTAATCTTTGAGTTCCGTAATTCCTGTTTAACCCTATTTCTAAGGCTCCTATACTCTATCAAACTGTCCAAGTCAATGTCTTTTTAAATTTTCTATGTGCTTTGTCTCTACGTCCCATCATCTTAAGTATGTCTTCAGTCATCCACGGTACTCGTCGTTTTCTATTAATCCTCCTTGTCACATAAGGTGCATGTTTGTCATACAAAGTCAAAGTCCAATTCTCGAAAGTCTTGACCATGTCATCAACTGAGGGTAATGCTTCAATTTGATGCCATGGAGTCTGAGCCACATCAGTCAGGAAGGCGGCTTCATCAAAGTTTTTGAAGTCTCTATAAGTGATAATTTTCTGTTCTGGCTTGGGTATCTTATGGGAAAGTACACAGTAGATCAAATCATGTCTAGAAATAGCTGGGACTGAGATTTGGCCTGCTTGAACAACCTCATTGGGATCACTAACAATGAGAAGGTCAATGAGTGTGTCTGATTCATTAGTATGATGAGTTGGATCGAGAAGTCAGTTGAAAGTAGTCAAAGTTACGATTTGTCATGTTCAAGTCGGTGTTCATATCCCCCATAACTAGTATACGGTTATAACAAGGCATAAGAGAAAGCAAGGCATTTTCGAAATCTGTGAAATGACCTATTTTTGGTGGGCGATAACAGATACCAACGAGTAATTTATCATTATTAGATAAGGATAATTCAAGTAGCATAAACTCTGGTCTGGTTTGAGAGAGATTCCCACAGAATATCTCAAGAAAATGTGTTAATTCTTCAATTTACAAAATGTTCAACACTTTCTTATTACAGTGGTAATTAGGATATTCTATAATTACAGAGGTTATAAGAAATGTTATAATCACAGTGGTAAAAAGAAGACTTCTAATAATTTACATAAATAGGATGATATCAACTCATTGGAAAACTCAATATTTTCATACAATTCAATCTTTCGTTCTCACATTCTAAAGAAGAATTCTCTCATATTATAGTGGAATGGATATCATTTTATAAATCTCTCTTTGATTCTAGGTTTTTGACCCAGTAATAATCTACTAAAATTTCAAAACACCCAACATTTTTTCATCTTATAGAAAAGTGGGAACTGTGTAATCTGCACAAAAATATCTAATCTCAAAATCTTTTCACAAATTCCACACTGCTCATCGTGTTTTTCAAGCTAATCTTGTTCACTTACTACTTATCATATTTTGTTGCCTCTATAAACAGCCAGAAATTCAACTTTTGATCTCAAAACCCGACCGGACAACAATTTTATCATAATGATAATTATAATTCAGGTCGAAAAATAAATTTCAACAACATGAATCAAGAATCGCGTGCACCAAACTCTTGTCAGCTGTTTATTTATGTAGCAAACATACATAAATATACATAGATTTATGTAGAGGAAGTTTAATTTATACTTGCAGATTATAATCGTCGAGAAAGAGTCCTCCTATACCGTCTATATTGTTATATAGATTGCTGCTATGTTTTTATAGTATATAGCTGTACAAGTTATAGCTGTATAAGTTATATATAGCGGAGTGTACTGGTTAGACTTGTGAATTTTCGTATTCGACAAAAGATTTATTCTCTAGATATTCCCAAATTCGGTTCTCCCGCAGAAAAATGTGTTCCGCCAGCTGAATAACTCAATTTAAGTGGTCAAGATGCTCGTTTATAGTAGGCTAAAAGAGATTGTGGGATGAGGAAAGATTTGGTGGAATACTAGTCTTCTGAGCATGCGTAGTCCAGTTATAGGAAGATTTATCACGTGCATCGAAGTTTCATTGAGTGAATGAAAGATGTAGTTGAGAGGAACTTGTTTGAGGGTTTGAATA
This sequence comes from Nilaparvata lugens, assembly GCF_014356525.2. Lineage (NCBI taxonomy): Eukaryota > Metazoa > Arthropoda > Insecta > Hemiptera > Delphacidae > Nilaparvata > Nilaparvata lugens. The sequence goes on from NC_052504.1 coordinate 10,799,398, forward strand.
ATTTCGAGTATAGTTATGTAACTTATATAAGGATTAGCGCGTTTTGTGGTGACGTGAATTAACGTTTTACTAGAAGTATTATGTTCGATCATTGATCGTAAAGGAAGATTAACACCAAGAAATGGCAGTTATGAGTCTAACGACTTCGATGAATGAACAGACTCTGAACCATCAAATAAATGAATTAACGAATTTGTCCCTCTCCTCTTATGTTGACAAAAGTAGTAAATGAAAATGGAAATAGTAAGTGAAAAGTTATAAAAACCATATGGAAATCGATTAATCACTCTTTTAGAAAAATAGGGAGGTAGAATAAATACGATAAATTATAGTATGAGTCTTGAAAACCAACTCCGTGAACGAAGCCATAGTGCATGACAGGTGGTTGATGGTGACGTCAGCACAGGTAGGGCTCCTACACCAATAAAAACACTAGCTGATATGGATCAGCTGAAATCAACAAATTTTTATTGGCGTAGGAACCCTACCTGTGCTGACGTCACCAGAATGCACTATGGATTTGTTTACGGAGGTAGTGTCTTGAAGCAGTAGGGAGATTCATCATATGATACGATGCTATTGCTTGCAAGCGTGAGAAAAAACGCTCGACTTTTCAACAAACGTGTCCAAGAGACGTATTTTTGTAAAGTAGTGTGAAAAGTGTAACTCTTGATTCCAGTGCTTTCTGTTGGTTTACAAGAATACACAGTACCATGGTCTTGTTTTGACTCAAGTTTTGACAGAAGTGAACAAAATCATCAAATTATTTCCCAACACGAGGCAAGTCTGCTAAATAGTAGTATTTTACTTTTCGCGTTTCAACCATCCGATGATGATCAAAGTGTCACCCATGGTTAATTTTACTTGGTTTAATGGTGGTTTACCATGGTTTAAGATTTACTTATAACTTTATTCAATCCTGAATTATGTTGGATTAACTCTACTATTGTACATAAGAATAGAATATTACAAATAATAAAAGATAGCATTAAGCAATACTATTTCTTATCTATGCTAATTATGTAACTTCACAATAACGGGTGTTTCAAAAAAACTTTACAACTTTGAAAATTCATATAAATCTTATTATACAAGGTACAGAGATGGTTTATAACTATGAACTATGAATAATGGGCTACATTATTTTTCAGGTTGAATATTATGAAGACTCTCAAAAATCGATACATAAAGGAAGTGAATCAGTTGATAATATATCAGCTAGTTCGCGGTGCAATGAAGATCATTATAGCAATAGGCAGAAAACTGTTCTTCTTATTTTTTCTTCTTCTTCCTCTTCTTATTTTGCTCCTTCTTCCTCTTCCTCTACCCATTTTCAAGAAGACAGATGACCATCTCTGAGTGCTGAATAGAAGGAAGCCGCCGTGTGTGGGTGGGTTATGTGCCCCTGACCTCCCTCTGAGAGCGCTTCCCCCCTCATCAAATCATAGTTCAGGGGGGTGACCCTCTATTGACCCCTAACTGGAGGAACCCTCGGGGCATCCATAAAACACAGCGCAGTCAGTCGGTTGGGTCTGCCGCAATCATTACGAAATAGTAATGTTCACAACTGCAGCTCTGCACATCCGAATAACTTGCTGCTGCCACGATAAACTGCCTGCAACGCGAATGGTCCCTGAACTATATCATTATATGAATATACTCTATTTCTATAACATGAAGCTATATATCGACGGTTGTAGGTTATAGTTTAACAATTTATTGCAGACTTCTATTGGAGATCCATCTCAGCTATAGTAGGTTCCACGTTATTATACGAGACAGAAGAGCGTTGCCGATTCTCTGCCTTGCCACTGCCTTCTATGAGAGGAGATCTGATACCGGTATAACTGATGTAATCAACTGTCAATACTAGTAGTTCTGTGAACAGTAGACCTCACGCAGTATTCTCATCCTCAAGTACCAGATGTCAACTGTTTTAAATGTTAACAAACTCAGTTCACGTTTGAATTTGTATTCCATATGATATAATTCATCCAGTTCCGTGATGATCTTTCTATCTGATGAAAATTAATTTTCTAGAATCAAAAATATTATAATTTCTCCAGCATTATTTAGTTCATTTGTTTATTTTTATTCACCTATTAAATTAGTTTTTCCGAATGGGAGAATATTGATACTGAGGGCACGCATAATAATACCATGACTGCAAAACAAAATATTGAAACCAAAGACCTTAAAGCTGCGATAATACCAAATTTATTGAAAAAATGTTAATAACTCAATCCTTTTAGATTATATTAGATTGAACATAACTTATCATACACATGATGAGCATATGTGTTTGTCAACTTCCGTTCAATCTAATAGAATCAATAAGGATTAAGTTATAACCATTTTGTTAATAACTTTGGTGTAAACCCAGCTTAAAGATGCATACCTCCTTAATGTCTTTGATTGAGACTATAGACCTTATACAAATACAGTAATAGACTGGCTTCTCCACACACCTGTGTAATACTTGTCAGCTGATTTATGATAAATAATTCTATAGTCTGATTTTTACTATAATATAGGCTTCTTTTTCCTTTTATATTATCTTGAACTGCAAACTTTCCAAAAACCTTGTATATACGTCGACGCGCAATATTTAAAAAGGAACATACCTGTCAAATTTCATGAAAATCTATCACGGCGTTCTATTATCGACTTGAATGTTAGACCTCACTTCGTTCGGTCAATTTATTATTCTTGTTTGAAATAGAGAATTATATTTTATTCGTCAAGAAAAATATTTATCTATGATTGAATAATAAATTTGCATAATTGAGATTTAAAAATTTCGATTAATCATGTTTCTACATTGTTAAAAACGATCTACAGTGAGGTCCACGTTATAATGGCAATGTTTGATTAGCAATGGTATTGCTATCCTTGTCTATATTATTCGACAAAGCGGATAGCGCCATCTCTTTCTCGCTTTGCTCTGTTGCCAGATAGCTTTCAACAATGCAGAATTGATAATTAACAAAATATCTGATCCTAGTTATGAAATTATTGAAAAATATAATTCTTGGTTAATAAATTAATATAATTGATTATTTTAGCTCATTTTTTTGATCATTTAGCTCATTTTTGCTCAGTTGCCAGATAACTTTCAACATGCAGAATTAATAATTAACAAAATATCTGATCCTAGTTATGAAATATTGAAAAATATAACTCTTGGTTAAATCAAGTATAATTGATTATTTTACACGTAATGAACACTAGTTAAAAGCTAGAAAAGGAGTGAGTATCGCTTTGTTGAATGATTAACAGGGATAGAACCCCATGTTGATCAATAATACTTCATTGTGACGTGTACCTGAATATAGCGTTATTTATTCTCTGTCTCTCTTACGGTTATGTCGAGTGAGTAAACGTGTGTCAGTTCGGCTCCGTCTTCTAACAGATATTTTGTAGGGTTATACAGTTCAATTCACTTCAAATTATACATCTAGTTATTCAGTTTCTCGAGCTTAATTCAATAGTGAAATTATATTTTTGATTAACTCACACTCTTTTTATTTATCTTGAAAAAACATTCCTAAATCTTCAGTTCACCTTCTCGCCTATAAAAGTGTAAATCCACCTAACGGTACACGATGGGTCGACCGAATAGAGGCACACGAAGAATGAGGTCAATGCTCCGAAGCCAGCTATTTCTGGAGCATTGTCCGAAGAGACCCTCCTCATTATTCGACAGCAAATCGAAGAGTCTGTCCACAGTGCTGTATCAATGGCTGTGAATCTATTTTCGAGGAACTTCAGGCATTGAAGGAGGAGAACAAACAGCTGCACGATAGAATTCGTGAGCTGGAGGTGTCTTGTCACCTGAAGGTCGACGACCTCGAGCAATATGGGCGCCGACATTCTATACGTATTTTTGGGATCCCGGAGAGCGACAAAGAAGACACGGACCTGCTGGCGCTCGATGTCTTTAACAAGAAGCTGAACGTGCCCGTGACTCTGGCGGATGTCAACCGCTCGCATCGCGTTGGAAGGCGTCAACCACCTCAACAAGGGCAAGCTAAACCCAAGGACCGACCCATCATAGTTCGACTCTGCAGCTACCGGACCAGGAGATGATCTTCGACGCTAAGAGGAAGCTGAAGGGTTCCGGCGTCACCATTCGCGAGGATCTGACTGCGGAGCGTCTCAAGATCCTCAACGCTGCGGCCGACCGTCATGGGCATAGGAATGTCTGGTCATCGGACGGGAGGATCAAGATCTCTATCGGCGAGGGAGGATCCAAGAGGGTCCACACAGTCGAGAGGATGACCGACCTTCAAAAATAAAGGTAAATTAAATCATTTCAGGATTCGATTACTAAGGTGCCCTTCACTACAAAAATAGGAAATTCGTATTAAAACATTTCACAATAGATATACCTTGGCATTTTTCATGAGCTGGCTTTCTGTTCTATAAATGAATCTTTCCACTGCTATTTATGATTATGTATGAGGCAATTATTCAAACTAAGGAGATCCACATTTGTTAATACTGATTAATAATTTATCTTGATATTAATTCCCAAAACTACGTTCAATGCATCAACTACTATACTCCAGAGGGTACTTAGAGAATCATTATCTCTTTCTTACTAATAATTATTACATCTCTTACCAAAATATTTCCATAATTAATAATTTTCGAAATGCTGAATTTCAAATAAATTGGATGATTAACATACGTTATAGATATGGATGTAATCTATAGGTAAAGATAGTAATCTCTTCTATATTAGGTGTACATAATGATATCTCCTACTGTTGCCACAGCTCGAGCAATAGAAGCAAATGTGTGAAGAATTATTGATAGAACGGAGGGGTGGGTAGTCTGTTCATATGCTTATATAGGGGCTGTGTTTCATTTAATGTTATCTTAGACATTCATCACTAAAATATTACAGTTCTCAATTTACTACTTTTATTGTTATTGCAACTCCCAATAGTTAATTATACTTCTAATACTATATAATATTTTTCACACTTCACCGTTCAATCCTATTTAAAACTCATCTAAAATAATCTAGCACTTTCTCCATCGTCTCCTCTACTTCTTATTTTTCTTTCTAATTTCTCTTCTTGATCTTATATTTATAATGATTACTTGAATATTGTTGTTTGCGATGATGATTATTATTCTTTTCTATTCTTCTTCTTCTTCTTCTTCTTCTTCTTCTTCTTCTTCTCTTCTTCTTCTTCTCTTCTTCTTCTTCTTTCTTCTTCTTCTTTCTTCTTCTTCTTCTCTCCTTGATTAATTCAAGATCACAATACGATGTTCTATTTCTTATTCTATAGTTCAGTTTCATAAGTTCTTCTCAATTTGTGCACATTCCTTCTTTCTCTTCTTTTCTTCCCCATTGTTATCATTATTTTCCCTGTGATTTTTTCACTAGCTATCCAGCATGTTCAAATGTTTATTTCTCTTTCTATATCTATTTATCTTCTACCTTTTCTCTTTCTATCTGATTACCTTCTACTAGTATCCATATATTATATTATAATATCCATATATTTATCCATATAATATTCGATTCTTTCCCACATTGAATCATACTATTCCTCTTCAATTTTATGGGGATATTATTCATTATCAGTTGTATTATGTATCTTTTCTCAATTGATAACTTCTTCAAAGATTTTTCGTTTTTCTGCTGGCTTTTTCTTCTCTTTTTCAGTTTTTACTGGATCCCATTTCGCTCTATCTCCACCATGAACACGATCTTCCACTACTGGATTCCATCTCTCTATCTCCACTTGGACTCGATTTTCCACCACTGGATTCCATCTCTCTCTGTCTCCACTTGGACTCGATCTTCCACTACTGGATTCCTTCTCGCTTACCTCCACTTGGACCCGATTCTTCCACTACTGGATACCTACTCGCTCTATCTCCACTTGGACCAGATCTCCCACTACCAGTTCTTCCTCAATCTTCGTCTTATTCACCATTAGGATTATTCATCACCGGAACTCCACACATCTACATCTTATTGTGTTTAGTGAATTTTGTTTTGAACTAGTGCTTTAAATAGTGAAGGGAGCCGAACTGTCAAGGCATGCTGAATGCACTCGAATCAAGAGACTTTTTCATTTAGGTTAAGTTTTATCAGTTTCATCCCCATTTTCCCCGTCATGTGTCGTTCTGAGGTCGGTTCACGATTGGTCTGCTGCTTCCATGATGCCTCTCACTGACACGTCAGCTCGCTCGCCCTCAAGTAGGTATGATTATTTCAATAATAGTAATAATGACGCAGGTATGTTTCTAGCAAATAAGCTCCACTCTTTCAAAAAACTTTTCAAGGCTGCTCACCTTAACGTACAATCCCTCAGTTGCCACATTGATGAACTCAGAGCAATCTTCCGTTTTCAGGACTTCAATATAATCGGAATTTCCGAATCATTTTTGAAGCCTAGTATTTCATCAAATTTTGTTGCATTGCCTGGATATAATCTTTTCCGGAATGATAGATAAATAAAGCTTGTGGGGGTGTAGCAATTTATGTGAAAGAAGGTATCAAAACAAAAGTTTTAATCACATCTAAACAAGAGTATTGTTCCAGACCAGAGTTTATGCTACTTGAATTATCCTTATCTAGTACTGATAAATTACTCGTTGGTATCTGTTATCGCCCACCAAAAATAGGTCATTTCACAGATTTCGAAAGTGCCTTGCTTTCTCTTATGCCTGTTATAACCGTATACTAGTTATGGGGGATATGAACACCGACTTGAACATGACAAATCGTAACTTTGACTACTTTCAACTGACTACAATTTTCCAATGCCTAAACATGACTATTTTACCTCTCGATCCAACTCATCATACTAATGAATCAGACACACTCATTGACCTTCTCATTGTTAGTGATCCCAATGAGGTTGTTCAAGCAGGCCAAATCTCAGTCCCAGCTATTTCTAGACATGATTTGATCTACTGTGTACTTTCCCATAAGATACCCAAGCCAGAACAGAAAATTATCACTTATAGAGACTTCAAAAACTTTGATGAAGCCGCCTTCCTGACTGATGTGGCTCAGACTCCATGGCATCAAATTGAAGCATTACCCTCAGTTGATGACATGGTCAAGACTTTCGAGAATTGGACTTTGACTTTGTATGACAAACATGCACCTTATGTGACAAGGAGGATTAATAGAAAACGACGAGTACCGTGGATGACTGAAGACATACTTAAGATGATGGGACGTAGAGACAAAGCACATAGAAAATTAAAAAGACATTTGACTTGGACAGTTTGATAGAGTATAGGAGCCTTAGAAATAGGGTTAAACAGGAATTACGGAACTCAAAGATTAGGTACTTGAATTCGTTTATGACAAACAATAGACAAGACTCTAATCACTTTGGCAGGGAATAAAAGAATTCGGGCTTGGCAAAGAGAAATCGAATCCACAAATTGACTTACCATTGAATAATATAAATGACCATTTCGTTTCACACTCTAACCAACGCGACGAAGTTGTCATTGCTAATCACATTGATGATCTTGAAGAGCAGGTTACAAACTTAGATTTACCAATCACTGATCAATTTCATTTCCATCCAATCTCAGAAGAAGACACTTTCAGAGCAATCCAACGTATTCATAGTAATGCTGGACAAAATTCCTATTAAATTTATCAAGAAGATGTTATTTGCTGTTTTACCAACCATTACATACATTTTCAACAAGTCACTTGAAGAAGGCATTTTCCCTGAAAACTGGAAGTTTGCTCTGGTTCGCCCTCTAAATAAAGTTCCATCACCCAATAAAGTTGAGGATTTTAGACCAATCAGTATTTTACCTGCATTGTCCAAAGTGCTAGAAAGACTCATTCATGCTCAAGTTGTAAAATTTCTAGACAACAATAGTAAGCTTCATAACTTTCAATCAGGCTTTAGAAAATTCCATTCAACTGAGACAGCTCTGCTTCGTGTCACTGATGATATAAGGTTAGCTATGGACCAAAGAAAATGCACCATCCTCACCCTATTTGATTTTTCTAAAGCATTCGATACTGTTGATCATACAGTCCTTCTGAATAAGTTGGCTATTCTTGGTTTCAGTCACAACTCGTTAGTTTGGTTTAAATCCTATCTATTAGGTAGGAAACAATGTGTATCTGTCGGTGACAAAAAGTCAACTTGGAAAAACGTTATGCATGGAGTACCACAAGGTTCAATTTTAGGCCCTCTCCTCTTCACTTTGTATGCTAATGACCTTTCTTCCATTATCAAATTCTCCAGTTTCCATACTTATGCAGACGACCTTCAAATCTATTAAGCTGTCCCATAACAAAAATTAATGAAACAGTTGGAATAATGAATCAGGATATCAATTCGATAGTGGAATGGACAAAGAAAAATGGCCTTAAGCTTAATCCCATCAAAACACAACCCATTATAATTGGATATTCTCGTCTTATAAACAATATTGACCTTGAATCGATTCACAAAATTAGTGTAGACGGTAATGACATTCCTTACTGTAGCTCAGTTAAAAATTTAGGCATTATTATGAATAATACTCTTGACTGGTCAGAACAAGTGAACAAAACTTGTAAAAAGGTATTCTCAGCCATGCATGCATTGAAGAAAATGCACGATATCCTCCCTAGAAACATTAAATTATTATTGGTTCAATCTCTCATCTTCCCACATTTAATGTATTGTAATTCTGTTCTTAACGATATGCAAGTCACTCTGAATGATAAACTACAGCGTTGCCAAAATTATTGTCTACGTTTCGTCTACTCTCTCCAACGCCATGATCATATCACCCCAGCCCACATTGCTAGTTCAACATTAAAGCTTCCCGATCAGAGGCTTTTTCGAATAGTCAAGCTTGTTAGAGATATCTTGATATACGGTAATCCGAACTATTTTAAAGATGATTTCAAATTTGTCTCTGAAGGTAGGAGGATAGATGCTTCACATACTAGAACCGGAGAAAGTACTTTAAGGATACCCAATCATCGAACTACTATTTTCACAAAATCCTTCTTAGTCAGTGCCTGTCGTGCATGGAATGCACTTCCTGTTTCTATCAGGTCCATCGAGAGCCGAGCGAGCTTCATCCTAACTTTAAAAAAACATCTTTTGGAACAAATGACTGAAACTGTCCGGCCCTAGAACGATCACATGACATCCATCCCCCACCCATCCCACAAATACAAACCTTTAAACCATGTTATAGAACGAATTGTATATATATATATATATTATATAAACTCATGTTATTTCAATTATCCACTGCATAATGCTGTATATTACTGAAAGTTGATAACCCTGATCTACTTTCAGCCTACTTCATTTTATTAATCAATTATTTGATCTTATCTACCTATATAATTATTTTACTCTATCAATTTTCTGTTTTTTTTCTCTTTAATATTCATATTGATTAAAACTTTTACAATATTTCCATTAATAAATAAATCCTTAGTTTAAATAACGAAATTAACGTTTTGGTAGAGAGTTAGTGGGGAGGATATTTTTAATATTCTTTCCGAAGAATGGACATTGATATGTCCAAAGCTCCGCCAATTTATGTAGATGCATAACAATATGATTATTATCTATAGTTATTATATTACAAACTGCTTTTTCATATCATATACAGTTCAATAATTATTTTCTTAGTCTATATTATGTAAATTCATCTATAATTTTGCTGTATTGTAAGCTATTGTATATAAGTGTATAAGCCAGTATATATTGTAATCTACATAAATAAAGTACTCAATCAATCAATCAATCTCATCCTTCGCCCACGCTATCTCCTCCTCTCTTTTCTTCGATTCCTGTAATATTATATCCTTCGATGAATCGTTGAATTCATTTCTTCTGCATCATATTCAATTAATTCCTCCTTTGTAATTGATATGAGTTGATCTGTTTTCACAGTGAAATAGAAATAGTATTACTTCTAGAACCGTCATTCCAATTGTTCACCATCTACATAAACAGTAGATTATCTGAGTCAGTTATTGTAGTATAGGTAATCCAAAGGGAACTACAAATTGAGGAATTCATGTTTGAAAAATAACGCTGAGGTGAATTATTGCAAAGGTAAACGCCGAATAAGTTATTTATTCGTTGATATAATTACAAATCATATGAATATGATCGGGATAGAACAACAGGCATAGCCCAAAACTATTCTGTTCCCAAATTTTGATAAATAATGAAATGTACGAAAAAATAGGTTATTTTCTTACTGAGGAAATTTAAAGTTCAAAGTTCTGTCCAAGAATATATATTAGCTAGAAATTTTGAATTTAGAATGATTAAAATACCAAATTATAGTAAAATTTTTCACTTAATATCACCGCACTTTGAATAAATTAAGTTCACAGCTTTTGAGAAAAACGCTCAATCTTCTATAATGCAGTGCGTAAATCTTGAGCAAAATAACGTCACCTATAATATTATTGTACCTCTAAGTACTGTAATTGTATCCTTCGTCTTTTCGGATAGCATTGCTTCCACATTTTCACAACTTTATAATCCAGCATTCACTCCCCTAATGACTTTATATTTTCATTCTACATTTCATTTTTCTTGTTTCTCATTTCAATTTTCACCAGTATGTTCCTGCCTCAATATACAGTATTTGTATCAACATGTATAGTATCTATATATATAAAAGCGAAATGGCACTCACTCACTGACTGACTCACTGATAGTGATGAGGAGGAAAAGATGGAGGAGGAGGAGGAGGAGGAGGAGGAGGAGGAGGAGGTTGAGGAAAATATGCAGAAGGAGAAGGAAGGATGAGACTCAATTCATTATTATTTATTTTTGGATTTATTTCGATGAGACTTGATTTATTATTATTTATTCATTGGATTTATTTTGATGAGACTCTATAAGTCAGAGAATTCAGACAATTCAGAGAATTGAACTGTTATTAATTAATGCCTTTGGTTTATGAGAAACGGACATAATATGAATCTATATATATAAAAGCGAAATGGCACTCACTCACTGACTGACTCACTCACTCACTCGCAAAACTAAAAATCTACCGGACCAAAAACGTTCAAATTATGTAGGTAAAGTTGGCCCTTTAGAGGCGCACTAAGAAATCTTTTGGCAATATTTTAACTCTAAGTGTTGTTTTTAAGGGTTTAAAGTTCGTCTTTTAGCATGTATATTCTTCTTCTCCCAATCTCTCAATTATTATAATTGAAATTTCCATATCATATGTTACTATAGAACTAAAATCTAGATAGAGTACCTCTTCGAAACAGTTGTTAACTGGCAACTGAATTAATAATTTTGTCAGGTTGGCATTAAGTTAAGTTGACTTTGTTAGGTTGGCACCAAGTTGAAGATTTAAATGCATTTATCGCGGAAAAATTGATTGGGAACTGCTATTTCAATCCTGGGAATATTAAATTAGTAGCCATCAGGCTCGCTTCGCTCCCCATATCCGTTTAGCCAGACGTTTAGTCTTGACCCCCGACTGGATTGTCCTAACATATGATAAAAATGCTCAAATGAAAAATGCAGGCGAGCGAAGCGAGCCTGCTGATTTCATCTTTGGGGGTCCAGGGGGCGGAGCCCCCTGGCTAGACGGATATGGCGAGCGAAGCGAGCCTGACGGCTAGTCACCTCTTATAATCAAGATGATGTAATAGCTCCTGGGCCACTTCTCGATATATTTTTTGTTTTTAGAACAGAGATCCTCCTCTTTCGAACGAAGAGTTTCCAAATCTTTGTTTTTGTGCATCGATCGAAAACTCTGGTCTCGCTTCTTGTCAAATCATTATGATGCGAATTCCTTTTAGAATCACCTTCTTCTCTCATCCTTCTTCCTCTTCTTCTTCTTCTTTCACTTTTCTTCCTCTACATCTTCTTTTTTTGTCCAATTTTCTTGCCAAAAACGTTCATCTTTAGATTTTCACTTTCCAACCGCGCACAGCAGTAGTTTTCACGCCTATTATCCATTGTATTCGGGCACTTTTCCTGGTTCATATTTATGATGCTTTCAGGAAGTTTTTAGACACATAGAATGAAAGAAAAATCTTCTTATTCATCACGATAAGGTTTTGACCATATTCATTTTGTAGGAACCATATTCATCTTGTACGAATGTCAAGTTGATCTCTATTACTATGAATCGATTTCAGTACAATCATATCCAATAATTTCCGAAGTGGAATTGATAGCGTAGAGTCAAATATCATCAAGTTGGAGTTTTTACTGTAATTTCAAGTCTAAATCTATACTATCAAGTCCAAGTAGCTCCTGAACCACCCACGCGTTCCTGGGATTAATTATGCTCATGGGCATTCACGTGAAATTTCACATAATATAATCAATTTCAATAGAATCTATGATTCTAATTCATCCAGAAAAAGAGAAATTATTGGATAGTGGAAGAGAAGGGAATTAGAGTAAGATTTCAACATTCAAAGTTGAACCAAATGCATCATTCAATCAAATTTATCATCCATGTATCAGGTATTTAGGTGCAGTATTATGCACGTATTATGCAGGCTATCTCCAAATGACTTTGCATGTATAAGTTTATTTATCATTTAGCACCATACTGAATGTTTTTACAATGAAAATTTGTAAGTTTTGGCTTGTAGTTAATCATCCATGTATCAGGTATTTAGGTGTAGTATTATGCAGGCTATTTCCAGATGACTTTGCATGTATAAGTTTATTTATCATTTAGCACCATACTGAATGTATTCACAATAAAAATTTGTAAGTTTTGGCTTGTAATTGAAATTTTTACACTTCATGAACATCACAAGTGTTGAGGCCAAGTTGAGGCCTTAACCGACAAGGGCTGAAAAGAACACAGGGTGATTATTGTTTTTCAATATCGTATACTTAACTTCGTATTATGAGCGTGACAATGCTTGTCTTCATTTTCAAATCATCCGCACAATATTATTCACTTCAAAAATAAATATACTAAATGTTCATTAAGCTTCGGAGAGCTCTCTTTACATCAGAACTCGAACGCCATTCGATCCAATTACGCAAGATAACTTTGAAGAAATCACTGGGACCACCGAGCGTTTGCATACATTTGCATAAATATGAGACACCAATAGTTATTGTCAATCATAATACGAGCTATCAATTAACCCGAGACATTTTTCCCTTGCAAATTACACACTGAGCCGAGAATTTCAATACTAATAATACAGCAATAAAAATTAATACACACAAAATTTATTGCCCGGATATCATAAATTATCAAATTAATTGGATCAGAAAAAAAGATAACTCCTCGTTGAAGATTTGGAATTGGTTTAATTGGTGGCTCAATGACTTGAGTTGGAAAAGAGGCAGTTAGTACTGAATATTCATTAGCTTTTTGATAATAATTGTTATATCACTTTCACTGAGGTAAACAGCTCCAACGTTTTGACAAAATGATTAGAGTCACTCTCATGTAAATTAGAATGCATTCGTCTGACCTGGTTTGGTAAGAATTAGCCTGTGATTGATATCTTACAATGTAAGCGAACTTCAAGCTAACAAGATGTCATCTTGTTCAGGATTATTTTTGGAAATTGTCAACATGAAAAATACTTCCTATAACAAAGATATCCTATAAATTATTGTATACTTTATGTATAATCATTATAGAAATTACTAGTATCCACTTTACAATTTTTAATATGAACACAACTAGTTTCAAGCCAGTTTCTCATGCCATTTTCAAGTGCCAAAATGGCATGAGTGCTCAAAACTAGTTGTGTTTCAAATAGAGAAAGTATGAGAAGGATACAAGTAATATCTAATACAGTTGAATCATTCAAGTAGCCCTAATAAAATACTTTACTGCAATACATTATTAACTCTGTTGTAATTCTGACACTGTGTTACTTGTAAATATTTGGAAAAATACTTACTTTTCTTGGAGTATTGAGGAATGCATTTCACTCCTGATGAGGAGCTTCATCAGCCTGACACCAGGGGTGCTTGCTCTTATGGGTTGAACTATGTGGCCAAAATGTTGGAAAATATTACATTTGGTTTGAAGCTGATCAACTTTACTTCAAATCAAATGTAATATTTTCCCACATTTCGGCCACACAGTCCAACCCATAAGAGCAAGCGCCCCTGGTGTCAGGCTGATGAAGCTCCTCATCAGGAGTGAAATGCATTCCTCAATACTCCAACAAAAGTAAGTGTTTTTCAAATATTTACAAGTATCACAGTGTCAGAATTACAACAGAGTTATTATTTATAGTGTTTCGTCATGGAAAGCAACATCAATATATTATTGTTGTTGAGAATATTTTCGCTTAAAAATTATGATTTATATGTGAAAACTTATAGAATGTATTGTAAGAGAAAGTGGAATGTCGTTATGTTACTGGATGAGATATTGTAAAAGCTGTAATTAATTGATCAATTTATGCGACTCCATGATTCAAAAACGTGAGGTATTTTCAGAGTTGAAAATTATTAATTCTCCTATAAAACGTTTTCAAAATGATGGACACATTGACAAAGAGACAACGAACTTAGCAAGCTCTTACTGATGATAAACTTACTTTAAAGTATTTTACTATAGCCACCTGTATTAAGGTGCGTACAGATAATACGCGCCGCGAACATGAGCAATTCACTTTTAATCAGCTGACTATATCTGTATTTTAAAAGTACAGATTAAAAGTGAATTGCTCATGTTCGCGGCGCGTATATCTGTACGCACCTTAATACAGGTGGCTATGACTTTACATCAAAGTAAAGTAATGATTAACATACTATAACTTAGTAAGTTCTTACTAACTTTCTATCTAACTAAGTCAGTAAGTTCTTACTAACTTAGTCATAATTAACTTACTTTACCAAGCACTGAGAAGAGAACACTTATTTTGGTTTCCATATTCCGAGTCATTGTCCGTGTAGGCTATGGGTGTGTATGTTCTATGTTTGACGATTTCTTTTGGTCAATATCAAGAATTAATTCCAAATTATCAACACATATTATTTGAGCCATCATACTGACCGATTTTGTCGTCTAACTTTATTGTCCTTTATCAGGATACAACGGGATAACATTGAAAGTGCATAGAAATATTGTAGCGTCTCATCATGCATCTGACTTCTAATTTGCGTTTTGGGAGTTACTCTTTATATTCTTCATGCACAAGCAAATGATTTAAGCTGTATCCACCTCTGAATTCCTAATATGACTTTGAACTATCATAAATCCTTCGTTTGTCGAACGATTTCACTCGGTTGAAGCTCAAATTGGAGAGAAAAAGAAATATCAAAGTCTTTATGTCTTGAATCCAGATTCTGACTTGTATTAAACTAATTACTCGTATAAACTTGAAACTTGTGGAAGCTAATGACTTGTATTAACTAATATACCAATTAATCATAGTATATATAATTATTACAAGTTGCAGATTTCAAAATCAGTACAATAGTTCATTAGCGAGTTCTCTAGCAAAAGGTATTCCAAGTGCAATCGGGAATAAGTCTCAGAAATGCTATGAAGGGGCAGGTACAACCCAGTTAGTGGAGCCACCTACCGGCAGAATTGAGAACTACACTAGTAGGTGTTTCAATCCACCTATCAGAAGAGAGTATCGGGAGCTTGGAGGCGTGGCTTGCTGTGATTGGTTCGATATTCTATCATTCCCGTTCTTTTCTACACAAAAACTCACTCATTCTCTCTCTCCCTTTAACGTGTTTCTTGTAGAGTGTTAATGAGAAGGATAATTTAAGTATAATTTTTCAAGAATAGACAGACCCATCACTCATACTCATTACCAATACAGAGTAGCCTATGAGGTGCAATTGATTCACATAATATGATTTCAAATTGCTGATTTCAAAATCAGTACAATAGGTAGCTCATGAGCTAGTTTGCCAGTCCGGAGGGCTCACTAGTATATAATAATATTGATTCATCTCTCTATTACTTTTCAATCTTTCAATACTTGTGATTCGTCATTTTACTAATTTACTAGCGAGTGCCATCAATTTGGAAATAATTTTTATTTTAATTCAAGTTACAACAGTAATCACAGTTGCAATTAAGTATTAGAATGCATATTGTAGGTGCGAATTGAAATTTTGTTCTTCAATGTTGTTTTCCATCACTAACTACTTACATAGAAAAACAATAGCGTAAGTAGATATCCCATGGTATAGGGCGTTCATGTCGCAACTTCTACTGTTATCTCAAGCCGATTACTGTCGATTATTGTCAATTTTTACTGTTTTGTTGGGGTGAGAGTGTATGAACGGCACAATTTGAGAGACTACCAGCGTCATAAAGCTTCACGGGAAAGAACTACGTGGACTATCGGCTCGAGATAACATAGACGCCCTATACCATGGGATATCTACTTATGCTATTGTTTCTCTATGCTACTTATTATTGAATCACTTTTTTGCTATTAAAAAGAACGACTATCAGTCAGAGTTTTCCAATAAATTAATTTATTCACTTACTATGACAAAGATGTGTTTCAGCAGGTCCACCATCTTCCTGGTTCCTGCCGAAAGATCTCGTTGTCATAGCAAGAGAATAAAATTCTTTTATTTAAAAAAATCTGACTGATAGTCGTTTTTTTCAACAGCAAGAAATTAATAAAATCTTAAATTGTTTCGGTTATGAATGCAATGAATTACAATGTGAATAATTCGGTCTCTATACACCTTGAGTTACAAGTATAGCCTCCAAACGAAATTTTGCAATTAGGCCTTTCACCAATTCTCACAAATCATCTTCATCCATGTCGTTCATCTACCAAGAATCTATCAAGCAATTGATGAAAGTTGATAATAATGTCAATTCATCGACTTTAACGAAAGGTTATATTGTATAAACACGTACTTCTCAATTGTCACCTTGTATTAGAATCTTCTCTGCAAGACAATACTACTTATTTTAAACTTGCAGAGTTCCTCATATAGAAGAATGACACCTCCGTTCCGTGAAACCAATGCTGAGAAAGACTACTGTGTGAATCTCACAATAATGCAATTACAACCAAATTTCATTTATAATGAGACAATACGCATTGATTCTGTGATAAAGAAGAGGAACTCTAAAATATTAGTAGCTAATGAGAGTAAAGTTTAGCAACTAAATAACATAAATTGGTAACAAAAGGCTACATTTACAGTGGGATTACATTGGGATATTGGCAATTATGCAACATGAAGAAGCATCTTTTTCAATAGGCTGGATTCAATAATACGTTACTCACGATTCTGTGTCCGTCGCCCATTTATTATCTACAATTCAATGAAGGAATGATCTTTTCATTGGTAGAACATGCGGTACAGATAAGCTGAATGGGCATTGGAGATTTAATGGGTAATGGGTATTGTACATACATTGGGTATTGGAGATATTCACAGTTTTGTAAATTTTACGTGGTGGATTTCTCAATACTACTTGATAGAATGTGTATCTGAATTAATGTATTCTGAATTTTCTGACAGATTAAGGCCGTGCAAAGGCTAAAAATAAACTTTCTATTTTTCAAAGTTTTTCGAGTATATCATCCTGGGTTTTCTCAGGAAAATATATATTTTTTTTTAATCATTACTTCTTGAGATATGAGCGCCTGAAGTTTGAGTTTTTGGGACAGAACATTTCAAATTCGGTACGATATAAATCCATGAGATCTAGAGGATGGATTCTTCATGGTATTGTTGATTTAGAAAAAAAATTCTCCAAAAATATAAATTTTTGAGATAGTTATTCAATTTACTAAAAATAACTTTTAGTTGAGTTATTTTTGGTTATTTTTAGTAAATTGAATAACTTCTCAATAAATTATAATTTCAGAAGATTTTTATTTTACTAAATCAACAATACCATGAAAAATCCATCCTCTAAATCTCATGGATTTATATCGTACCGAATTTGAAATGTTCTGTCCCAAAGTTCAAACTTCAGGCGCTCATATCTCAAAAAGTAATGATCGGAAAAAAATGTTTTCCTGAGAAAACTTTCTCATTTTGATAGCTTGATGATATACAAATCGAAAAACTTTGAAAAATAACACGAGTAGAAAGTTTATTTTTAGCCTTTGCACAGCCTTAAACAAAAATACCTACCAAAGTTCTCACTCTCTATTGAATTATGAACCTTCATAGTACTGTATTATTAGTCTACGTCTATTCAGAACTTAGAAACAGCAGTGAGCAGAGAAATACACAGAGTGGAAGACACATTTATGAGAGATCTCTTACTTCCTGGTGTAGAAGCACAGGAGCCACTGACCAGTTATATTTATTTGTAAGATTGTAACTTTCTGAAATGAATATCATGACCCTACTTCGGTGAGGCTGCTCAGTTCTATACTCAGATTTAAGTATATGATATTTTTCCATTCTTGGCTAGATAATAATCTCATAGGCTAGATAATGGCTAGATGATAATCTTGACTAGATAATAAAAAGAGATCGTACTGTAGTGTTGAATCACTCTATCAGGTTCATTTGAGTTGAGTTGATTTGAGACTTCGAAACTCATTGACAACGTATTTGGCTACACAGCTTGGGAAGTGTGGAGTTCAATCATGTTCAATGTTTAGTGTCATATGAATATAAACAGCACATATCATGTATGTGATAAAATCGTTTCACAAAGTTTGTGGTTGATCGATATCTATAGGCGATAGTGTCGAATGACGATGGTGATTTCATGCGTTCTGCATAACAATCGCCGTGACATCGATTTTCAACGCAGAAAAAACATTCTAGATCATTGGTGATTTTTTCAGGGCGTTATCTTATCTTTCATCACTTCCTCCTCCTAGTTGTCCTAACTTGATGGAAATTATACATGGTTTTATTTATTCTTCCATTCTTTCTTCTTAGATTTTTTATTCATAAGGTGCGTACAGATACATGCGCCGCGAACATGAGCAATTCAATTTTAATCAGCTGACTATATCTGTATTTTTACAGAAACGGTAAGATACAGATATAAAAAGCTTGGCATCAGCTGATTAAAGGTGAATTGCTCATGTTCGCGGCGCGTAAATCTGTACGCACCTTAAGAAATCGAATTATTCATGAGATGAACAATGATGGAGAATGTGTCCTCAAAAATTTCATAAATTTATTTGCAGCTATTCCGGAAAGGGATCTCATTTTTGAAAAATTGAAACTGATAGAAAAGTTTTCACATGAAAATATGTTACATTTTGATGAATTGATAGTATCTGAATTTAAATACATCAAAACTCTCAATAAGTAAAAAGTTTCCAAAAGCGAGCACGGCCTTATAAAACTTCTAAACTTATAAACATTCTCATCTTCCAAAGTTCCTAAAAAATCCCTTAATACTGTATCTCAATATGTGTAAGAATAAGACTCCTATTACATGGATTGATACGCAAAAAGAATTATTTGTCAATTATTAACATAAAATGATTCACAAGATAAGGAACAATTTCAATTTTCATTTCTAATTACTATGTATCAACTCTTCTTGGGTTACAAGATTAAACACTGGAGCCTGATTCTGTCGATCATCAATAAAATTTGAATAAATAAAAGAGAAAATTTATCCAATAGGAATGAAGAAACAGAAACTCACAACCAGACCAATGAGATTGCAGTGATTCTCATGATCAGAAATAAGCAAATAGCAGTGAAGATAAAAAAATCTCATTCAATCACATGTTGACCAATGAACGGGCAGTGTTTTTGTTGATCAGAGATAAGTTAATAGGAGTATAGATACAGAAAATCCATTCAAACACAAACTGACCAATGAGAGAGCAGTGATTCTGATGATAAGCCAATGTCAGATATAAGAGTACAGATACAAAAACGCTATCCAATCTGAAACTGACCAATAGAAGACCAGTGATTTCGTAGATCAGAAATGAGCCAATAGGAGTACAGATATAGAAAATTCAACCAATCACAAGCAGACCAATGATACAGCAGTGTTTTTGTTGTCTCGCATATTAATTTAATTTTTTTAAAATGTGTAATTTTTTCTTCTATACTATTGATAAATTAATTCATTTATTTATTCACAATTATCACAAGAACGTCAAAATTTGAGTTTCACTCAAATGACAGGTGGCATGTCTGTATAATCTAATATTATTCCTATAGCTATCCTATAACTAGATATTGTGGATAAGAATCATCTATTTACAGAGTCAAATAATCTACTCTCTAATTAAATCTATAAATCAACGTGTACTAACGTATAAGTTACACTCTATTGAGAGAATAGTTACCATACTTTGATATTAGTTATTAACTGATTCCTTTATCAATACATTTTCACGACACTCAGTTTCTAAAAATATTAACTTTTTATATGAACTCGTCCAACATTTCCATGCATGTACTAAAAAGCGGAACACAGATATTTTGCAACAAACCTGTGAGATGACAAGACATCAAAATAACGACACAATCTTCACGTTGGAAACTTGTATGCTAGTTGCTAAGCAACAGGGCAAGCAGGCGTCTGATAATTATTACATCCTTCAATTAAGCGCTATCCCAAATTCTTCATTTTGCCTATTATGGTGTTACGATTTTTCAACTTTTTTCAGACGCTGTCTTTATAGCAGTCCTCCTCCTCCTCTCATCAAGCAGAGAGGTTTTGGGTGTCAAAGAGAGTGAGTAAAAGAGAGAGAGAATGGGTGAGAGGAGAGAGAAAGACAGAGAGAACGATGAACACATTCCAGACTAATGGCCGAACTGGCAACACTCTACAGTGCTCGCCGTATTTGCATAATTCGTTAATTCTAAGATAAGGTAAGAATTAGTGCTGATGACTTGCACGTCTAAAAATGAGACGAGTCTTTAGCCCAAATTGATAGCTTATAATATTCATCTTTCAGCTTCTGTCACTTCCCTATCAGGCCACTTCACTTCTCCAATCTGTCTCTCTTCTTTGGATATCTCGTTCATTTTCTTTCTCTCCTCTTCGCAGTAATTGGTTTCTCTTCTCCAACCTATTCAAATTTTTTCTCCCCTTGTATTTCTCTCGTTCCCTTCTACTCATAGATTTCAGCAAAGTGGAATTATAACCTCATTTCGGACTTTTAAAATAATATTTTCTAAATTTGGGAGAGAAATAGTACAAGGAGTATCCTTAGTTTCTCTCTCCCAATCAGTGCTTCCTTGTAAAAATTAGAATGATAAATAAATAATAATAAAATTTGGATTTTTGTTCTCTCTTCTCTGTTTACTAATTGCATCTGCTACTACTCCTTATTCTCATACTTATTCTTCTTCTTCTCCCACTTCCACTTTCTGTTCTTGTTGTTATCTTCTTCCTCTCCATCATCATCATCATCTCATCATCATCATCATCATCATCATCATCATCATCATCATCATCATCATCATCATCATCATCATCATCATCATCACCATCATCATCATCATCATCATCATCATCATCATCATCATCATCATCATCATCATCAACATCATCATCATCACCATCATCATCATCATCATCTTCCTCCTTATCATTCGTCTTCTTCTTCTTCTTCTTCTTATTTTCTACTTCTCCTCCATCTTCTTTTCCTTTTCATTCTTCTTATTTTTATTTTCCCTCTATTCCGTTTCTTCTCTTCTTCTTCTACTTCTTCTTCTTCTTCCTCTCCTTCTTCTCCTGTCTTCTTCTTATTCTTCTTCTTTTTCTTTTTCTTCTTCTTTTTCTTCTTCTTCTTCTTCCTCATCATCATCATCATCTTCTACTCCATAGAAATATAGAGCAAACATAGGATTCATGTTTTCTAGTATTGGAAAACTTGACGTTCCTCTAGGCCTGAACATTTTTTATTATTTCTTCTTCTTTGTGCCGGGCACTCTCTTTAATTCAGGCCTTTTCCCAAGTTATAATAGTAAATTTAATACGCAATAGACTAGAGCCATTATTGTAAGTGAGTTAGCGAAATAAATTATTTTCTCTCTCTATTATGAACGGCCATGACTTCGAGTTTCCCATGATAGATATTTAAAAATTGTGGCTCCGAGTCGTCGAGGAATGTAGATTATGGAATTATCTCTAAATCTTAGCCTTCTTGGCGCGACATAGAGTGCGATAAGCTGGAAAACAGCAAGCATTGAAATTATAACAAACTACCGATTTTGCAGTTACTATTTGGTCCAAAGGCTCTAGAAGCCACGCGACGATTGGTCAAATTGATTCCTTTCGCCCAATAGGAGACCTGTTTCTAAATACAGTAGTGGGGTTTCCCCAGTCGAGAGACCAGATTATGTTTCGGAGGACACTTTGCTAGGAGCACTACGAGAGTAAAGATGTAGTCACTATGTTTCCCCCTTTTTGGGCAGGTTTATAAGTTATTTCAGTAGTTAATGTAGGAGCTAGTTTTATTTTTTATTAATGTTTAAATTTACTAGTAGTGCCATGTCCTGAAAGGTTTAATTGTGTTTCTTCATCATGTACGAATAATTGTTTCTTCAAATAACCGCTAAGGTACGTAAACTAAGGTTAAAATATAATTTAGGGAAATTAATTAATTGAAACTTCAATAAAAAGATTTTATCAACAAAGCCTGTTATTTTTCCAGTTAATAATATTGATTGAGAATAATCCTTTTGATTTTATTAGTGATGGAAGATAATTATAAATTTTTTCTCTACAGAAGTATAGAAAGTTTTCAGTTACGTTACATTTGAGTTATTGTTTCTGGAGATATATTATCGTAGAGTATTGCTGAAAGTCAGGAAGATAGCCTTTAAATTGGAATGAAACTTTTAAGATTATGTTCATATTGAGTTTATGACATTTTTTAATTTATATTTTTCAGACTCTGTTTTCTTATGTCATTAAGGCTTTTGAATGATTTAGTAATTTTTTTATGATAGAAATCTTAATAGATGAAGAAGAAAGTTTTTCTTCTCCAGGAAATTAATATTAATGAATGTTCAAATTTTAATACAATTTAAATTATTTTCTATGTGTCTACTAATTTTATTTAATTAAGGTAAAAACTATCCACAAGATGAATCTTATAAGGCAAACATTATCTTGCCTTAAAGTGAAATTTTCAATATTTTTTTCTTTTATTGTGTTATAAAGTGTCTTGTTTTATTAGGTGATAAATTCATAATTTCAGTTGATACTAGTTTTTGGACTTGTATTTGTAGGTAAATCAAATCATAAACTCTGGAATGTTCATTTTTAATTAAGGTTCTGAGCAGTTTTGGGCGAATGCCCGTTATTTACACTTGGATTGCGTCCTATAGTTCATAAATAATAAATAAAATAAATGTTGGCTGGCGCACAAGTTTCCAACAATACTAGCCGAGCTACTATATGAAAAATTAGATTTGATTTCGCAAACCAAACGAAAAATATCATATAAGTTAGCATCATTTCAATTTGAATTATTTGTGAAGAAAGATCCATTAATTCTGATACAAAGAATCAGTAGTTTAAAGATAAAAATCTATATAAAATGAGGATTCAAATAGAATGAGAGAATTAGTCATCAATAGATAACTCCTGTTTTAGCTTTTGATGAATTGTAGGAAGAGTTAGAAATTAATGCTGTAATACATTTATTTACAGCGGTTCATGTGTGTCCCCAAACCAACTTCTTGTACTACCACCCCTTTGGTTCCGCAACTTTATGTAACACCGCTTCAAGACACCCGTTCAGACGACAGGTCTAGGGACGTAAGAGGACGTCGCCGTCAAGCCAAATTCAACCGGTAAAAGCTCACCGCCAAAAACAAGGTACTGTAACCCCGACGATAAAGCAACGTACAGACCAACGAAAGTGCAGTGTAGTGAAACAAAGGTTCATTCGAGAATGTCAATAAAAAGTGGGGATTCAAAATTATTATGAAATGGGTTATATGGGTTACTATCGACGAAACATGGGTTCAACGGGCTTTTCTTTCTTGAGTAATTCCATGTTGAAATGAACTTGTTATTTGATGACTGATATTGTTTGGTTTTGTGACGTATTGCTATCTAATCGGGGATAGTAATGCGCCCCCGAATCAGACGAAGAATGTCACCAAAGTAACATGAAATTGTTGTTTCTGTTGTTCGATTTTTGTTGCCACTGTTTATTGAAGCTGTTTGTATTTTTCAATTATTTCAAATTGTAGTGTTATTCTATAGTATAAACCTATTAAATCAGGCATGGCAAGATTAATTGAAGTTTTCTTGACTCTAGCCCGTTCACCTGCATGAATTAGGTATAGACTCAGGTATTTTCTAGATGTGTCGGCCTATTTCTAAATTCTAAATTTTTTTTCAAAATTGTCTTCTTTATCAACCTTTAAAAAGTGCAGGCACATCTTCTTCTAATCCTTCGTCGTCGTCGTCGTCGTCGTCGTCGTCGTCTTCTTCTTCTTCTTCTTCTTCTTCTTCTTCTTCTTCTTCTTCTTCTTTTTCTTTTTTTTTCTTCTTCTTCTTCTCCTGTCTTCTTCTTTTTCTTCTCCTTCTTCTTCTTCTTTATCATCATCACCTCATCACATTTATTGAGCCCTCCTTCTCCCTCTAATCTCACCTTTTCCTCTCTCACTCACACACATATTTCCATCACTCATCATCTTTTCTCCCGCTCTCCAACTCACTCTCTCACTCTCTCTCTCTCTTCTATCCACCTCTCATTACCCAGTCTTTTACACCCGTTGACTGTCGAACTAACTGGATGTAATTGGATACATAATTTATGAATACATTCCTTCCAAAAACTCATTCACTCGCTCTCTGGCTAAATCTATTCAAGAGAACGCTCTGCTTGAGTGAGCAGAGTGATTTGATAGAGTGAATTTCGGTGAAAAAAGTTGATGAAATAATTCGGAGAATAAAATTCTGTTACACTCATTGAGCAAGCTGACTAATTCGATAGCAAAACGGAATATTTTCACCAAATTATTTCATCAAGAGTTTTTAACCAAATTTTTGCTATCGAATTAGATAGCAAAAATTTGCTTAAAAACTCTTGATGAAATAATTTGGTGAAAATATCCCGTTACACCTCAAGTGACAGAAGTTGAGAATTGAATTGAAGCTCTTATAAATTCCAATATCATCAATGAACATCGATGATGATCAAGTATTGAGTCAAGAAACGTTAATTTAAAGAGTTGATTTTTTATTTAATTTCGAGTTGTCAGTTCCTTCCATTTTCATTAGATATCTTTGCATCAGGAGTTAAAGACTTAAATTGAAATTAGGATCATATTCGCAATAATCAATTCTTTGTCAAATTACTGTATATGGAATTGAGTTGGCCCATATCAACTGAAATCCGTGTCCGATTTCAAACTAAGAAGATCCATCACGGTATAGTACGTGCGAGAAAGATTCTTCAAAAATATCCTATTGAAATATAGGAATAATCGGGATGAATAAATTATATAGTTATTATTAACCCTAAAGAGACACACTGGGGTGTTTCACACCCCAGGGATTTTTTATTCTGTTCTGCAGTTGACAATATCAAACAGATGGGAATTTATGCCCAGTCTAAATTAGGTTTGTAGTATTGTCAACTACTCTCCACCACTTCCAGTCAGTAATAGCATTCATTCTACAACCTTACAATCTACAATCTACAACATTAAATTCTGTCACCAGCTTATCTTGTTCTTCGTTTGGGGTGTCCAACACCCCAGAGTGTCTTTTACGTAGGACTTTTATCAAACACTCTTATTACAAAGATTCACTTGTATTGTCACTACGAATATGGTATGGGATGATGGATCAGATTGGAATAAATGCTATGATTCTCTACAACTTGAGATTCAAAACAATAAGATGAAGAGACGTGATTTTTTGATGAAGTTGTCATTGGCAATGATCTAGCCATTCGTTCAAACCGGATTAGGAGCTCCAGCACTTTAGGCGGAACATACGTACTTCTTAAATTAGTTTAAATATTGATAAGCAGTGCTTTACTTTTGATTTCTGTATGCACTTTGATTGAGAAATGATGAAGTATGGTCTAAGTACTTGTTTTTTTCATATTTTCAAAGAAAAATGCAAAATTGAATTGGGGTGTTCAACACCCCAGTGTGTCTACTGTGTTAGCATGAAGTAAGTGTGTCTCTGTAGGGTTAAACGAAAATTGTAATTAAATGCTTTGAATAATCAACCTGAACACTTCTTCCACTGCAAATATTGACAACAGGGTTAACAGTTAAATTGATATTATAAAGTCTATAAGAATATCCTTTGAGGTCTCTCAGTATTGAACGGTAATTGGTGCTCATTCAAAATGAATCATTTTCCATAGGTATGAACTGTTCGGTAGAAGAAAAGCACATGGTTTTTAAATCTGTTCTGGTATGTTTCTCTTCTTTACAAGCATAGGTTAAACTATGTCAATAGAAATTATTCTTGTAAAGAAATCTCCATGGTTTTGAGGTTCAGGATGAAGACAGGTTTTGGGTGAATTTTGTCATTAGGTTTATTCATATAAATCATCCTAAACGTTGGAACATAATAAGACCAGCTACCAGCTGGATTTTCAGAGTAAGTTATAGGCGCACGTTCCACACTGGGAATGTTGGTAAGCTTCCAGTTTTGCACCTTTCTAGTGTTTCCTTGTTCTAGATGAGTGGTGATGAGGAAGAATGCTGAGTACGAAGATGAGATGAAGAAGAAGAAGAAGAAGAAGAAAAAGAAGAAGGAGAAGACGACCACGATGACGAAGAAGAAGAAGGAGGTGAAGAACAGGAGAAGACAACAACGGAACAGGTAGTGGTAGTGGGAGAAGAAGAAGAAGAAGAAGAGGAACAAGAACAAGAGGAAGGAGAACAAGAACAAGAGGAAGAAGAACAAGAAGAGCAAGAGCAAGATAGGAAAAGAAGAAGAAGAAGAAGAAAGGAGGAAAAGAAGAAGAAGTTAGGTGAAGAAGAAGAAGTTAGGTGAAGAAGAAGAAAGAGAATGATAAGGAGACAGAAGAAGAAAAATAATGATGAGGAGAAACAAGGAGAGGTGGAAGGAGGAGAGGAAGAAAGTGGAGGAAAAATAAGAAGAAGAAGAAGAAGAAGAAGAAGAAGAAGAAGAAAGAGTAAGCAAAAAAGAAGTAGAAGGTAGAGAAGAGAAGGAATGTGGTGAAGAAGAAGAGGTGACTGAGAAACAGTTTGAAACGTAGTGGCTTGATGAGTGGAACATGGCCAGTAGTCGGAGTCCGAGTGGTACAACCTCCTCACCTACAACAACATAGACAGACAACATCAGTTCCATCTTTCAAGATGCTGTTGGCTGGATTTTGATGCTGTTTGCAGGTCTCTTTTAATTTGTAGCTCAGTTCCACTTCATTATGTAAACACGTTCGATTAGAGTGAAACCAATGACAACTTTGAAATAATTTACCAATCAGCTGAGTAAACCTGATGCTGCTCCCTGTTCTGGGTTAACACTGTTCTTCTTCCATCCTCTTCTTCCTCCATTCTCCTTCTTATTCCATTGTATCTTTTTCTTTTCAATCATCTTCACTGTTCACTTTTGTCTCATCTTTCATGTTTACCTTCTCATATTTATTCTCTAGAAGATGAACTTTTTGTTTGAAAAAGCTTGAATTCTGATTTTCTATCTCTTTGGTGATAGTATTGCCTAATATTCTGAATATCTAACTTCTCTCCTATCCCCATTTTTCGATTCCAATTTCAATCTCTTCAAATACTTTTTAATATATTATTCTCCTTTCTTGTGGGAAATGGGTGAGGAAAAGCTCTTCTCATCTCCAAGAAGTGAATCAAATCATCTATTCATTCGCACCCTTGCCTACATACAGTTAGTTTCATCGTCATGCTTTCCTCATATTTTTGTTATTTATCGTCTATATTATCTAATCATTAAAGTATTTCTACTTGCTAGCCTTTCCTCACTCATAACATTCCAACTCTTTCTCATCTCATTCTCATATATAAAATAAGTTCAGACTGTAATTTTATCATCTTTCCAGTTCAACATTTATTACATATTCCGCAAATCCTGATTTTGATTTGGCCGACGTTTTGTCATCGGTCCTGGATTCCTGCGAGCAGTCTTCGAGTAATATTACAGACTCCTGAGATTGATCAGCTGTGACATGAATAATCTAACACCAGACCTAAGCCAGAGTAAACATTATACATTTTTGTTTATTCATTCATGATCCTCCCATCTTCATCATTATCTAGACAATTCCATCCCCACCAGATTCATCTTCTATCTTCATCATCCTTCTCCTACCTCTATCACAGAATACAATACAGGATGGGAAGTCGGCTATAGTGAGGTCCACGTTATAATGACAGTATTTGATCAACTTTGGTTTTTCTATCCTTGTCTATCATTCGACAAAGCCGGTGGTATTATCCTTCTCTAGGTCCACAACGGTGCCAATTATGTTTTTAACAGCGTAGAAATATGATTAATTAAATGCAGAGAATCGGCATCGCTAGTCTTCTATCTTTATCCACTGTCATTATAACGTGGACCTCACTATAGTATCCTGACGCAAAAATCCGCCATCTTGAAAGAAAGTTCAGCATTGTAATAGTATAGGGATGGGGAGTTCGGAACACTTGACTGATCCGGGTCAATCTGTCTCGTTCACTGCCTCGACCCGTTCAAAAGACCCGGATAGCAGTAATTTTAGTTTCTAATAAGATAGCGCAGTCGCGTCATGTGAAATACATTGTTTGGATTGATACTATCAATTCGGTATGTATTCTGTGCCTCTACTTTGTCACCCATTAACCACCAAACCTCAACTTCAAATAACTCCTTCAGACACGTTTTTCGTCTAGGGAGAAAACATAGAGGAGCGTCGTTTCAAGCTTGAAATGTGTGTGTGATTTCACTATCTTTCTTTCAGCTCTTCAATTGAGTGTAGAAAATAATGCATGTATCAGATGGTGGCGCACATAGTGTAGCAGAATCTTCTGACCCATACAAATACAAGCACTATTTCCAAGACCTTCAAGCTTCGCCGCTATTTCACACTAAGCAGTGGATGTAGCCTATAAGGAATACAACTAATAGAATGGACTCTACTGTACCTCTAACTTCAAAAGTCAAATCCAATCCCACTTTCGCAAGCGAGCACACATACTTCGCTTTAAAATCCGTCCACCCACGCTTTTCAAAGCCAAACACATCTGGAAATAAGGAGCATCAGGTTTATCGGCGGACTTGGCTAAAGAGCAGCCTCGCCGTACTAAAATCAGATTCATTAAAATCTGTCAGTATTTGTTGAACAGGAAACATTTATGTCGGTCACAACTTGTGCTGAAACCAGGTACAACATGTCCATACCTGCTACATGTTTCTCCAAAACTTATTAACATGTTCGAATAACGATTCGGCCATGTTTATGGTACTATTCACTTCCATAATATCCGTTGCGTTTGCATATTTATGTTCGGAGTGAGCCTTTTGATTTTCGCCCGACGTTTGCCGAACACTGCCGAGAGTATTAATAGATTACGTTATTTCTCTGATACTTTATTTACCGATATTCTCTGCTCAGTTATTTACTGTTATTTACTGTGCTCAGTTATTTACTGATACGTTATTCACACGTTGATCGCGGCAACAAGTTAGGAACGCATTTCAGATTCGGACGCGCTTATTCGAAATGTGGGCCTCATCTCTATATTTGGTGAGGAGGAATTGAAAGCGGTCTTCGAATGATGGTGTTGGAGGAGGAAGTAATTGAGGTGTAGGAGATAACTTGGAAGAAGTGAGGAGGAGAGTGGAGAGCTAGCCTGGAAGGAGATGTGGAAAAATATGATTGATAAGGAGGAGGGAATTATCGTGTCAGTTATATTTAGTTACTCAGAGTTATCGAGTTTTCATGACCTACACCTGCATGAGAAACTTATATGATCGTTTTATTCTGTGCCTGCACTTACTGATATATTTCGTCAATAGAATCGAGATTGAAAATGGTCCAAAGATGAGAAATTCCAAGGATTATGATTTAATGAAAATCCTAAATAAATGCTGTATATCACCCCGGAGACTTCTGCTACTGCAGACATTGACAACAGGGTTAACAGCTAGATGGAAATTCGATGAGAACTGCTATCCAAAAATTAGTTGCCAGCCCGGGGAATCGAACCAGGTACCTCCCAATTGCCAGTCAGGAATGCTTGCCCTTACACCAAACTGACAATCTCTGGATAGCAGCGCTTATTTTATACGAAGCCATAGCGGCCAACCAGTAATTTTTGGATAGTAGTTCTCATCGAATTTCCATCTAGCTGTTAACCCTGTTGTCAATGTCTGCAGTAGCAGAAGTCTCCGGGGTGATATACAACATTTATTTAGGATTTTCATTAAATAATAATCATATATGAATTAGCATTTGAATAAATGCATTCTCTATTTAATTCCATGTGTAAATTCCAAGGAGATAAAATGAATAAAGTAGAAACGTAATATATGGTAATGTTTCGTATTTTGATTTCTTCTATGTATATTGTGTCAAATTGAAAGAAATTCCAAGGAGTTCGATTGAATGAATAAGATGAAAAAGTGATGTATTGTGATGTTTTGTATTTTTATCTATTTTAAGGATATTGTGTCGGATTCAATAAAATTATTGATCGATCAATTTTGGTTTATGTGCGATTAACATAAAAGCAGAGGAATTGGAAAATGGATGGAAAAGAGACAATGAAGGATACAGACATGGATCTGAAATAGGTGTTTTCACTCATCTCATCATCTACACATTGTAGCAGGATTAGATTTTAAAAGAAGAAACTTCCATGAAGATTAACAATAGCTTTGTAAAAAACATATATATATGAAGAGATTGAAATCGACGGAAGAGAGAAGATGAGATAAATATGTATATATTTATAATATGTGATATATACATGTTATTCATTATCATAATTCGGGAATAGAACAGTTTTTTGCTAGGCCTAGAATAGAACAGTTTTTTTGCTCTTTCCCGATCGTGATTTGTTATTATATCCTCAAATAAATAGATAAATAAAAATGGTATGAGAGACGAGAAGCGAGACAAAACAGATGGATGTTATAAGTGGAAGAGCCTTTCATCAGAAATTTTTCATAGAGAGAGTGATGAAATTGAATACTGTAGAAAATAGCTGTGAAAATGGACATTCATTGAAATACCATTAATAAAGAATAGATTGATTGATTGATTGATTGATTGATTACTTTATTTATGTAGATTACAATATATACTGGCTTATACACTTATATACATTAGCTTACAATACAGCAAAATTATAGATGAATTTACATAATATAGAATAAGAAAATAATTATTGAACTGTATATGATATGAAAAAGCAATTTGTAATATAATAACTGTAGATAACTATATTGTTATGCATCTACATGAATTGGCGGAGATTTGGACATATCAATGTCCATTCTTCGGAAAGAATATTAAAAATATCCTCCCCACTAAGTCTCTACCAAAGATACAAGATAGATATCTACATGAGAGATACAAGAGAACTAAATGTTGAATGTGATACACTCGAAGAAAACAGTAAATATGATTTAGAAGAAAGGGAAAGCAGTTGAAAGGAGACGGAGAAAATCCATAGTTAGAAGCAGATGAAGAAGAAGGGGAATCATGGACAAGAAAAGTGAAACAGGAAACAGCAGATAGGAACATGAGGAAGAAGATGGTGGAAGAATGTGAATTGGAAGAAGAAGAAGATGAAGGTAGAAGCAGAAGAAGATGAATGAGAGAGAAAAGGGGAACAGGAAAAAGTGGGAATAGAAAGAAGAAGAAAGTGAAGTGGAAGAGAAAGATGATGAAGATGAAGAAAATGCGAAGGTAGAATCAGATGAAGATGAATGAGAAAGAAAAGGAGAACAGGAAAAAGTTGAGAGAGGAATATTGAGAGATTATGAATGAGAACTGGTAAAAAGTTGGGAGCAGAAAGAAGAAGGTGAATGATAAATGTGAAGTGGAAAAGAAAGAAGAAGAAGAGGAAGAAGAGGAAGATGGAAGAATAGAATGAATGGATAAATGATGATGCCTACAATTTGAGAGCTACATCTACACGCGCTTCAAAAACGACTAGACAACTTTGCGCTGAGCCGCCAAGTTCAACTTTGGCCAAGTTGTAATCGATGTTTGGCTGCACCAAATTGATCGTAACTTTTCAGCTCTGTTGTTAGAAATCTAGTTGATGTTTATGTAATCCTGGCTACATCCAATTCACAGTTATTAATGTTTCCGGCGTCCATACGAATCGAATCGAAATAATATGCATATTACATCAAGCCATCTCTCCGAGGTACCCTCGTGTTAAATTGCGGGTATTTGAAATGGCATCCAGAGATGTTCGAAAGATGGGTGTGGTTGTTATGCATATAGCTGGTACAAAAGTGTATCTGACTTCATGAAAGTCTAGCTGATATGAGAAGTGTCTACATTTTTCTATGTTAGCCGTGTGTAGAACTGAATTAATATTATTAAGGTGCAGTAAGTGAATTTTTAAATTCAATTATACGGTGAGCTCCCAAACAAAGTTCAAGTCTCCATTTAGGTGATAATAGAATAGAAGAAGATTGAAGCCATTGAAGTTGAAATCCACACAACTCATGACAAAAGATTAGCCAATCACCCAACACCCGATGAAATCATCATTATCGTGATAATATTACCGAATGATAATCATTTTTATTGATTCAAAGATAGGCCTACAAAATTATTCTTCGAATGATGTGGATGATTTTATTACCTTATATAAGATAATATCACCTTACCTTGGTAAGGTATATAATATCACCTAGGTTCAAACCCCCTCATCACCAAAACTTTTGAAGCAGGTCACTCCCGTGTTATCGGAAGGACACGTTGAATTGTTGGTCCCGACTGAAGTATGACAGTTGTAAGGCCTATTGACGGCTTAAATGATATTATATTCAGGCGGGTTAGAACTTCACTCAGGAACTCTCAATAAAAGCTGTACGAATATTATTATTATTACCTTACAATAACATTAAAATGGGGAAAGATTGAATCTATGAATAAACCTATGTTAGCTTAACAATATTTACATGAAAAACAGAACGGACGATATAAGGAACAAGCAGTTTGCTCGAAGAACTCCCCTCTCGAATTCCATTGATAGATGACAGTTTCAACTCTGACAGATCTATTACGTCACACATCGTTGACCAATCACGTGCGAGTACACTCCAGAAGCCACTTACAAGTCCACGCCCACAACGCGCGCTCATTGGCTGATGATTTTAAGCCAACATAATTATGAACTTCATTTTGTTGAACAAAACCATATTTGTATGAATTTTATATTACTTTTCACACTAGTTAAAAGGAACATTCATTTTTATGGCTCAAAAATGACCTTCGAGCAAGCAATAGTTAGATGAAGCACTAGAGATTGTAGACTTTAGCCACTACCTCCGTAAACAAAGCCATAGTGCATGACAGGTGGTTGATGGTAACGTCAGCACAGGTAGGACTTCTACACCAATAGAAACACTAATAGATCAGCTGAAATCAACAAATTTTTATTGGTGTAGGAGCCCTACCTGTGCTGACGACACCAGAATGCACTATGGCTTTGTTTACGGAGGTAGTGCTATAGCACATAACATTTTTGACTTGACAGATGAGTTTAACGAGATGAAAATCATTTAACTTTTATACACAAAATGAACGAAAATATGACGCTTATCCACAGAAATCCACAAGTTAATACTTGACAAATCTCAAATACTTATTCTCGTTTTTATTCTTTTTTTCTTCTCTTCTTCTTCTTCTTCTTCTTCTTCTTCTTCTCATTCTTGTCCTTCTTCTTCTTCTTCTTCTTCTTCTTCTTCTTCTTCTTCTTCTTCTTCTTCTTCTTCTTCTTCTTCTTCTTCTTCTTCTTCTTCATTATCTTCTTCTTCGGTTAAGTGCTGAAGGGGAGGGTATCCTCGATACCCTCTCTGAGAATGGACTTCGCAGGTCCAAACTTCACCGTTTCATGTGAAAACATTACAGTAGTACCTTATCTTTCGCATATTTCATTTTAGCTCAATATTATTATAAAACTATTTAGTTTAATATGATTCACCATGTTATTTTACTGCTACTGGTATTTATTTATAACGCTAGAACGTAAGTTGAATTTTGTATTGTTAAACACATGAATAAAGGAATCTTAATCTGAATCTTCTTTTACTATTTTGTCATCTTCTTTTCTCTCTCTTTGACTATAATTTCGATTCAAATCCGCCTCATTGGATGTACATTTTCGTGTACCTTCCAAAACTCCCAAAAACCTTCTCATGTTTTCTCGCATCTCACCTTCCTAAATGCTATGCTATTAGCACACACTCCAATCTCAAACACCTCCAAAATATTAACCTCCTACCTAAAAATTAGTAACGGCTCATGTCAGCCGTTTGAAAGAAGCGATCAATTTACTTCACATATAACAAGTTCTTTTCACGTTAGTACCTACGTGTATGAGAGTCGTGCAAATGGCTACCGTAGGTGGATATGGATGTACTGACTTTTTAAAAAGTTCGAAGGTCGCTGATAATAAATCAATGGCACATGGTTTGAAAGCAGGTTGCTATAGCTAGATTCACGTTGAACTGTCAGTATTAGTTGAATGAGGACCATTGATGTTAAATTCAAGGAATGCTGACAGTTTGGCACTTGATTTGAAAGCACGTTGCTATAGGGGGATTAACGTTTAACCTGTCAGTGTTGATTAAACGGGAAACATCAATGTTATCATTGAGAAATACTGACAGTTGAAGTAGCTTGAAGTTGAACTTGTGCAATAAATTACAATATAACACCTTAATCAAGCTAATCTCATCCTAAAGACGTCTTCAAGCCGAAACAAGAAACCTGAATATTGTGTCAGTTGAAGTAGTAGGTGTTTGGCTTCAACTGGATATAATTTCAGAGGAAATGAGAATTAGGGTTGCGAGAAAAAGAAAGAGAAGAAGAGGAGATAGATGATTGTGAGGAGGTAATTGGGGTTGGGTAGAGAGAGGATGAATGGATGATGAGAAGGAGGAGATGGAGAGAGAAAGGAAGAGTGAGGAGGTTATTGATTTGGAGGAGGTAAGTGGGGGTGGGTAGGAGGAGGGGACGAATGAGTGCTGAGAAGGAGTAGAAGGAAAAGAGAGAGTAAAGGAGAAGGAGACTTAAAGGAGAGGATGAGTGATAAGGAGAAGGTGATAAAGAAGGAGAAGAGAAGGAACAAGGAGGAGGTGATGGAGAAGGAGAGGAGAAGGAACTATGAAAAAGAGAAAGAGGAATGGAAATAAATACATGAATAAGGAATTGTCATCAAGGTGGAATATGACACAATTGGTGTGGAATATGTTTGTATTTTTACGATAAATAAGTGATATTTTTGACAAAATCCCAGTGTTTCCATTATGGATAGATATCACAACATCTCACCAGCACCATAACAGTATCTGGAGAGAAAGAGGTAGAAGACCGAAAATAAGGAGGGGAAAAAGTCTATTGTTTAACAATAAAATGAATAAATGAATAAATGAATTTATTTTTTTGCCAAAAACAAAATACAAGAAAGCAGATACAAATAGGGGGGAATGTTGATAAAATAATATAATATAAGATATATTTATATTTATTGCTAATTGTTACAAGGCTGTTGCCAATGGTAACATTTACAAAAATTGACAATAAAATTAAATCAAACTTAAGAGATAAATAGATATTTAACAGTTCTGCATCAGTATTAATCAATTACAAATATCAAAGAAAATAATGTAAATAATATGATGTTGGTCCATGTTAAGAAGGAGAGAGGAATAGCATTATAGAACAAGGAGGAAAAAAGAGGGAGTAAATAAGAAGTGTGAAGTTAAGTATAGGGTGAGAAGATGGAGGTAATAGCTGCTAAAAAATTCCAGTTTCATTATAGATTCACTGTATAATGAAAAAAGAAAACAATTTCAATTTTAGATTTACTGTGTGCTGCAAATAGATGGTAATAGATTTGATCTATACTGTTGTCAGTCGGAACAGGAAAGAACCTAATCCTTGATGGAGAGAAGAAGAAGAAGAAGAAGAAGAAGAAGAAGAAGAAGAAGAAGAAGAAGAAGAAGAAGAAGAAGAAGAAGGAGATGGTAAACCATATTGTTTTTAACCTGTTAATAAGTAAAATAGAAAGCAATAAGCTCAAGGTTCAGGGTGGAATAAGAATTAATGAGATAAAAGAGATGTTTGGTGGAAAAGAAATTGAGATGGTGAGAGTAATTAGACGGATGAAAGAGGAGGAGAAAAAGGATAGACGATAGAAAAAAGATGAATGATGAAAAAATAAGTAAAGGTACAAATCAGAAGTTCATTAATAGTCAAGAAGGAAAATATGTGGAAGAAGAGGAGTTGAAATTGACAAAAGAAGGAGTAGTTGATGAAAATGGGGTTATGAGAAGGAAGAAGAAGAAAGATGAGTGTGAACAGGAGAAGAGAAGCCTAAGAGAAAGAAGGAGGATAAGGGGAAAGAATAAGACGGAGATAAAGTAGCTGGTTCACTTGTATGATAACTCACATTCTCACACGTATTGCAGATTAAAAATTGTGATGCCTTTTGAAAAAAAATTATAAATTGCAACTTCCAAACCGTACATGGATATATCTGCTGAACAATCTTGTTAAGCTTATTAACCCACATTACGTCATAATGATACATTATGCAGTGATTCATGTTTTTTTTGTAATAATCTGATATTATTTTATTATGAATGGTAGCTACTAAGGGTGATCTATCATAATCACTGGGATGATCCAAAGATTCGACGACGCATTCGACGACGACACGTATTGTTGTCATTCATATTGTACAAATTTCAATTGTGCTAAAACAGTTGATCAAATAACTTTTCATTATTTGTGTTTATTATTCAAGAATCAAAACATTTCCAATAATATCAACATATTGCCATTAGAAAGTATAAAAATGTATCAGCCTCCCCCAGTGAAACATAATTGAACATAATCTTTTAGGTTATTTAGAAAAATTGAAATTTACCCAATCTGAGATCCTCACCCTGTCGTGGTCAACGACGGCATTTACTCACAAACAAAAACTCAGCTTTAACTGGAATGACAATAGAAAAAATGGAAAACTCAACATCTATTAGGACATTCTCTTATTAATGTTAATGAACTGAGTACAATCATAGTTCGAGTTGAAAGTTGTGAATCTAAAATATTCTGAGCGATCACAGACAACACAAAATAATAAGTTTTCAAATTTCCACCAGCAAATTTCCAGAGTGCTGGTTTTGGATGGATACTACGGATTTTATTTATTTATCTATTTATTTACAATGTGAATAACACTAATGTAATAACATTGAAAGATAAAATAATAAGGTAGTCCTTGTGCTAAAGCCCAAGATAAGGTTAGAATTTCACGTGTACAATTTTTATAAAATTTTGGTCCAAGATAAACATTAAAACTATAAATTATGAATTTTGATGGCTTAAATTGATCAATTTATTAGAAATATTCCACTCAACTACCACTTTTAACAAATAATATTGATTGTTATTTGAGAAATTATTAATAACTCCAATTTCAAAAGTTTCTCTACATAGGAGAGTCAAGATGTCTATAGTCTACAATGTAACTATCTATAGATTGATATTATGCTTAGAGCTTACACAAGTGCTGATACTAATCATCTATCTACATTCAGAATATTTTAAGCATATTATTGAATTTCTAATTATAGAATTTCTAAGCATATTATTGAAAATTACTGAATTACTGATTGATTATAGTCGGTACAAAATTCATTCAAACTTGAAGGAATTTGCGGCGCAGAGAAATGGAGGGAGATCAGCCGATTACAGTGATGGATTGAGTCATAGGTGGAAGCGCAGTTGTCAATTTGTCGATTAGAGTCAGTCAAGTCAGTGCTTGCAGAGAGGAGTTTTCCTTAGTTTAACATGAGCGCTTGAATGTAACTCAATGGAAATTAGAGAACGCAGGCCGGGTCACAGCGGCAACATGACAGCCGTTGTATCCCTGCCGCTGTATGCTTTCTCTACTGCGCATGTCTATTCCAAGTAAGAATTAATTATCTTATACAGAGTACCGGTACAGTGATTTGATATAACTGAACAATATCAATTTATTCATACAAACATTATAAAATTATTGTAAGAGCTTAGCTCTAAAATGTTTTATCCCAAATTTGCGATGCATAACAAAATTTCAAATAAGATTCATGTTTTCCCCTTCCATAAACTAGTAGTTCTGTGAACAGTAGACCTCGCGCTCAGTAAGTTACATTGACCTGTTGTTATGTTTTCTTAAAAATTTATAAATAATTCATCAATTTAAAATGTCTAGAAAAATCCAAAATAAATATAGAGCTTTCTGTCCTATCGTACCGTGACGTGTCGTCCCGGAATGTTAGTGTGAGCGCTGTTATCAGGTCTGGCTGCAACTGTCTACAACGTTGATGGAAAGATACAATTTTCAAGATGTTCGATATTTTTGAACGGGTAGTATTATGGTCAACTGTCTACTAACGTTGATGGAAAGATAAATTTTCAAGATGTTCGATGTTTTGAACGGGTAGTATTATAGTCCACTAGACACACTAGACAGCTGATTTATGATGAATAATTCTATAGTCTAATTTTTACGGTATAATGGCGTATGAAGGAGGCTCCTTTTTCCTTTTATATTATCCTTGAAATGCAAAATTACCAAAAACCTTGTATATACTTCGACGCGTAATTTAAAAAGGAACATACCTGTCTAATTTCATAAAAATCTATAACCGCGTTTCGCCGTAAATGCGCAACATAAGAACATATTTATGAACATAAGACGTCAAACCGTCGACTTGAATCTTAGACCTCACTTCGCTCGGTCAATTAGATGAGGAGCTCCATAAGAGATTCAGCTGTGAAATTTTATTGAAAGGGATAAGCTCTAAATTGTTTCTACCCCAAATTGCGATGCATAACGGACTTTCAAAGTAGATTTATGTTTCTCTTCCATAAATTAGATAAGGAGCTCCAAAAGAG
Source organism: Nilaparvata lugens (assembly GCF_014356525.2). NCBI lineage: Eukaryota > Metazoa > Arthropoda > Insecta > Hemiptera > Delphacidae > Nilaparvata > Nilaparvata lugens. Next base: position 10,838,390 of record NC_052504.1, read on the forward strand.
AGTTAGCTATGAAATTTATGGTAAGTTTCTCAATAGATAGACTGCCTACCCTAGAGGTAAATTATGCGAATCATAACAGAAGGCCTCATAACAGTAGTTATGTGATGTGACAGGCTACCTCTCACAAAAACTCTATAACTTCATCTTGCTAAGGAAAAGTGGTCAATTGACTGGACGCATAAAATAAACAACTGCTGATCACAGGTTATCTATCACAGATTGAGTAATTTTTCGCCACAAAATGATAGTTCCGAACTATGGATATTCAATCTTTGGACAGAAATTTCGAAGACATTTATATTTTACGGCTGTGATAAATGGATGCTCTGCTGCTATCTGTGTAACTAGACTGGTTTGGTTGGTTCCCCGCGAGAAATTATCATAGAGAGGAAAAAAATTGTGCCAGCCTGCTGGTTAGATGAAGCTAAAGATGTGGAGGAGGACGTTAGGACTTTGTGGAGGAGGAGGAGGATGTTGATGATGATGATGAGGAGGAGGAGTGGGAGGAGTAGGAGGAGGAGAGGAGAATAAGGAGGTGGATGAGGAGAAGGAGGATGATGATGATGATGATAATGAGGAGGAGGAGGATGAAGAGGAGAATGAAGAGGAGAATAAGGAGGAGAATGAGGAGAAGAATGAGGAGGAGAATGAGGAAGAGAATGAGATGGAGGAGGAGGAGGAGGATGATGATGATGATGATGAGGAGGAGGAGGAAGAGAAGAAGGAGGAGGAGGAGGAGGAGGAGGAGGAGGAGGAGGAGAAGTAGAAGGAGGAGAAAGAGAAGGAGGAATAGGAAGATAATGAAGGAGGGAGAGGAGTAAACAGGACAAGAGGCAGGAGAAGAACGAATATGAAGTAAATCTGTTTCACATTGCCCTTCATCCGAATATTTCCAAAATATTAATCGTTTTTCCTCCCTATTTTTCATAAAAGTCACGGACATTTGAACGTCTGTAAGAGGAGGAGGAGGAGAAGGAGGAGGATGGAGAGAAAGATAATAAGGGAGATAAGTGAGGAGAAAAATCTGGTGTGGCGCACTCACACAACTTCCCTTGCCGTTATGAAAATTGATCACCTGACGCTAGTTTTCCCGCGCATCTCAAGTCTACTATTCAAAGATTTGAGTCAGCTGGTGACCGGACAATAACGCTGGAGACACACGAGGTTTGCTATCTCTTCATAGTGAATCATTTAATAGAATCAACAGTTTGCAATTGGATAATCACATTTTCTCGATTTTCGAGCTTATTTTCAATTTTAGGTGAAAATGTTACTGAACATTAATTGTAGAGATCCTCATGCTCAATCTTTTTCACTCAAAATTTTTTGTTAAAATTGTACCTGAAGCCTGATAATTGATAATCTAAAATCAAACTTTGCATAGATGGGGCGGAGCTTCTAAAAAAATTTACAGATATGGGACTTGTGGCAGTTGATAGAGCTTATCGATGACTATTCTAGGTATAACTTTAATCAAAATCGTTGGAGCTGTTTTCGAGGAATTGCGAAAAACCCTGTTTTTGACAACATTTTTGCCATTTTAGCCGCCATCCTAAACCGCATTTGATCGAAATTGTTCGTGTCGGATCCTTATAGTCTAAGGACCTTATGTTCCAAATTTCAAGTCAATCCGTTAATTGGGAGATGAGATATCGTGTACACATACACTCATACACACACACACACACACACACACATACAGACCAATACCCAAAAACCACTTTTTTGGACTCAGGGGAACTTGAAACGTATAGAAAATTGTGAAATTGGGGTACCTTAATTTTTTCGGAGAGTAATACTTTCCTTACCTATGGTAATAGGGCAAGGAAAGTAAAAAGATGAGTAAAGTAAAAGAATGAATATTCAATTCAACTGTGCATATTCCTCATCTCATTTTCATATTTTTCAATTCTTCTTTTTATTTCCAGACTTTAAATAATTATTCCTTCATATTTTCCATGGAAGCCCTAAACGAAAAAATGTCAGTATCTTGCTTGGCTTTAAGGACTTGTGCAACATTATCATATGACAAACTAGCCTAATTGATAGTTATATAGTTCCGTGCATAATTTCCACCAAACAGAATGATGCAAATGATCCAAGAGCGATTCATTTTGATCAATGAAAAATGAAGACGTAAAAGGTGGATAAATCAAGGGGGACGAAGAACTACAAAAATATTGAGAGGGAGCACAATGAATGGTAGATGGAGGAAGAGATTGAGATGAGAGAGAAGGGAAATAGAATAAAAGAAAAGGAACAGACAGTTTATAATAATATTGTTTCCAGTATACACCAAACAGAATGATGCAAATGATCCAATAACGATTGAAACATACTGATCAATTAAAAATGAATGACGTAAAGGGTGAAGAAATCAAGGGGGACGAAGAACTACAAAAATATTGAGAGGTAGCACGATGAATGGTAGATGAAGGAAGAGGTTGAGACGATAGAGATGGAAAATAGAATGAGAGAGAAGGAACAGATAGTTTATAATAATATTGTTTCTAGTATAATTTCCACCAAACAGTATTATGGAATGATCCAAGAGCGATTCATTTTGATCTATTAAAAATGAATGACGTAAGGGGTGAAGAAATCAAGGGGGACGAATAACTACAGGAATATTGAGAGGGAGCACAATGAATAGTAGATGAAGGAAGAGATTGAGATGAGAGAGAAGGAAAATAGAATAAAAGAGAAGGAACAGATGAGGAAGTAGATTGTGCTCAAGAAGACTTGGCCTGAGGTCGTGAAAGTGAAGTGGTCCTGAGACGGGCGGCCCGCGAGCGACACATTCTACACCGCAAAACGATCTTCTTGTCGCTCCTCCTCATCATCCTCCTCCTACTCCTCCACCTCCTCCTCCTCCTCCTCCTCCTCCTCCTCCTTCTTCTCCTACTCCTCCACCCCTCCTCATTCATCTCCTCCACCACCTCCTCATCATTCATCTCCTTATCTTCGCACTCTTCCTTGTTATACATTCTCCATCCCACTAACTGCTCTCCACACTTTGTTCTGCTTTCTAAATTTCGAGTTTGTGTGTTTAATTCATATAAGCATCACTACTATTCCATTGGAAGTTTAGTATCGGGTCGTTTCCGAGTCATTGATTTTTTCGCTTTGCAATAATTAATGTATGTATGCTCAGTTATTTTGCAGAGGATCATAAATTTTGTATTTACAGTATAAGTGATAATGCAAAACTTTGTGCAAGCCAAACACTCGAGTGGAATAAAGAATGACAAGTCGAGTCAATAGTGGATGGATTTACTAAAAATACTACTTGTACTTATTCAGTAAGTACAATCATACTAATACCTGTAATGAATACAATCATTCCATGAAGAATCTCCAATGAGAGAAAATTATTCATTATAAGAGTGGATCAATAATCCGCAGAGTGAATAATTCATTTTGAGAGTGTATCATACATTCTGAGAGTAGATCATTCATTCTAAAGGTGCGTACAGATATACGCGCGGTGAACATGAGCAATTCACTTTTCATCAGCTGACTATCTCTGTATTTTTACAGAAACAGTAAGATACAGATATAAAAAGCTTGGCATCAGCTGATTAAAAGTGAATTGCTCATGTTCGCTGCGCGTAAATCTGTACGCACGTAAAGAGTGATGTGAGGATTATTCTCTGTTAACTTGTATTCATGGATATATGAGTTTTGCCAGGACGTTAGAATAGAACTCCAGCTGATCAATAAAGCACAAGCAAGGCACATGCATTGAACAAGCATAGCAAATCAATGGCACAAGCATGGCACAAGCATGACAAATAATTATTATTATCAAACGAAACTCCAAATTGAACTATTGGAAGCCCTATTTATATACTTCAATCCTATTATATTAAGCGAGCAAGTTCTGTATTTTTATATTTGGTTATTTATATTTATTTATGGTTATTCATGTCCAACGGATCTCGGAAACGGCTCTAACCATTTCCACGAAATTGGAACATAGTAGGTTTATGATCTCGGAAACGGCTCTAACCATTTCCACGAAATTTGGAACATAGTAGGTTTATGATCTCGGAAACGGCTCTAACCATTTCCACGAAATTTGGAACATAGTAGGTTTATGATCTCGGAAACGGCTCTAACCATTTCCACGAAATTTGGAACATAGTAGGTTTATGATATAAAAATTTTATTGCACTAGGTCTCATCCCTAGGAAAACTCGCTGAGCGACATTAAAAGGATAATTCATCCTTGGAAAAACAGCTAAGACTTTCGTCGTCTGTGGATAATAAAAACGTGCGTCTGTGGAAAATCAAAATATCGCATCCCCGAAATTCATAAGCTGACGTATAGCCAGCTGTAAAATATGAACAAGATCATTATTCTAGAGAATCGTGTTCTGTTTATCAATAAATAAAAATAACGAGCGAAGCTCGGTGCCCCGATATTAGATATTACATATGCGAGATTGAGCATTATCTTTAGATAATATCAAAGAGAAACAATAGCGTAAGTAGATATCCCATGGTATAGGGCGTTTATGTCGCAAGTTTTACTGTTATCACAAGCCGATAGTTCACATAGTTCTTTCCCATGCAGCTGTGTGACGCTAGTAGTCTCTCAAATTGTGCTGTTCATACACTCTCACCCCAACAAAACAGTAAAAATTGACAATAATCGACAGTAATCAATAACAGTGAAAGTTGCGACATTAATTCCCTACACCATGGGATATCTACTTCCGCTATTGTTTCTCTATGATAATATTCTGTACATCCCTCAAAAATAGTTTGTTTTTCAGCTGATCTTGGTCTTAGACAAACTTAAACATTCCTGACCTAGTTGTGCTCCAAGAAGGAGAAGACTGAGTAGACTATAGACAAGAGAAGGAAGAATAAGAAGAGCTAGCAGTGGAAGGGAAAATCGAAAAGATAGAAGACCTGCAGTTTGCCATGAGCCAAGAGCAACCCATCTAAACCAGGACTGCTTATGTATATGGGGACTGAGTAGGCGAAAATACAACAGCTGAACGTCATTCGTATACCATAGTACAGGCTATTGTACTATTTATCTAGTTATGCGGTATAATGCTACATTCTGACCAGGTTTTACCCCAAGCCATACAATATACAAGTATACTAAGAGTATATTTTGCCGACATACAAGTATACTAAGCTTATATCTTGCCATCATACATGTATACTAAGCTTATACCCAGGCTATCATCCGGAGCTTATACTCCACAAGTTGTCTACCCACCTTTAGCACACTATCAATGTGTCTAGCACACAGTAATCTACGTCAATAAACATCTAGGAAAGCTGCGAGATAACCTCACTACAGATATCGCCTTTCCTGATTTACATTGTGACTGGGCTCGTGCTCTTGCCTATCCCCCTATCACCTTGTACCGACATGCATTTTATTTCGTATAGCATTTTATTAGAATGTAGATAGAGGCGCGTTATCTGAATTATGCCTGCTGTTCGATTGATCGACGATCTAACTATCGAACATCTGTTCGACTCGATAGTAATTTAATGAGACATCTTGATAGAGTTTCCTAAAATGTTTGGGGATTGTTGATAAGTTATTGAAACATATTGATAGAGTTTCCCTAAAATGTTTTGGTATTGGTGATAAGTTATTGGAACATCTTAATAGAGTTTCTTAAAATGTTTTGGAACTGCTAATAAGTTATCGGAACATCTTGATAAAATCCACAGAAACATATCGAACGATTCCCACTAAAAGGTTTCATCGAATTATATTAGTGAAACTTAATAAATTTAGCAAACCCGATCTAGGATAACCTACAGTAACTATAAACGGTAACCATAATATATAACTGGTTATAATAGTTACTGTAGGATAACCTAGCTTGAAAAAATAGAATATAAAGTCCCATAAGTTGTATAAAATTTGTAGTCTCGTAAATACAGGTATCCAGATGAGGAGATACCAAACATAGAATTGTGGTTCCAGTGATCTAGCAGATCTCCTTCTCAAAGCTTGTTTCTATAGATACGAATTAATTTCCTGCGTGAAATCTCTTATCAGTTATTTGAGGTAACATGGACGCTGTTGGAATATTCTTCGCTTATCGAAAGTTGTTAAATTGAAGAATATGTGGACAGAGGAATTTCAAATCATTTGGATAATTATACCAAATTGAATGGTTGGTCAAATTGTGAGATATCCAATTGTGGGTTAATCGGATATCACCTCTATTATAGCTCAATTGGTAACTATCTTTTTCTTCCCTCTCTTCTCTGTCTTCTCCTTTTCTCCGATGAATGTTTTTTTTATTTTCTCCATCATCTCCATCAATGTCATCTTCTTTACTTGGAAAAGTAACTCGAATAACAGTCCTTGTAATATCTTTCAAATCTTTTTAAGATTCATTTTAACCAATACAAACTCTTTTTATATAGTTGGTTGTATTTTCTCCTGAGAACGATTGTATTCTTGTTATCGAAATATTTCAGTTTATGAAGGTCTCATAATCAACTTCTATTGGAAAAGATGATAAATAACCTGAAATTTAATTGAACATGATTACTGTACAAAAAGGCTCAATACCATGCCTTGAGTGAGGTCCACGTTGTAATGTGGAGAAGAAAAATATAGGAGAACAGCGTTGCCAAATCTCTGCCTTGCCAGGATAGAATATAGCTGATACCGGTACCTTAACTGCTAATTCTTGCTGAAAATGTATGAATTTATTTTCATTTATTGTAAAAAAAATATATTTTTCAGTTATACAATAATAGTTTCCCATAATCGAGATTAGATATTTTTTTGTATTTGTACATAAATATCGGGGACCGAGCTTCGCTCTGGAGTACAAAATCATAAAGAATTTATCACGAAAGAAGAAATTATAATACAGAAATGATCCATCTAATCACAGTAAATTGAGATTTATTCCCAGAGGAAAGCAAAAAATCCTCTCACAAAGTCCCAGTTGCACAAAAGCCGATTAAATTTTAATCCTGATTAACTTCACGTGAAACAAATCAGAAAAGACCATTTCAAAAAGATGGATCTACTGGAATCAATCAGGATTGACAATAACCCGGCTTTTTTGCAACCAGCACTAAGTACCTGATTGAATGATTACAAAAGTTTAGCAGCTGAGTCATAATTTTGACACAGTCCCACACACATGAACTCGCTCACTCACTTCCATCACCAACAGACGACGAATTAATTATTATCAGCTGTTTTACCAATGATAAATAATCATTATTCTTCGGCGTAATAATGTCCTTCAGCGAGTTTTCCCAGGGATGAGACCTAGTGCAATCGAATCTTTATATCATAAACTATGTTCTGAATGTCGTGAGAATCGTTAGAGCCGTTTTCGAGAACCGGTGAAATACAAACATATAAACATCTGAACATCTGAACATCTAAACATCTAAACAGAAGTTGCTCGTTTAATATTATAGGATTACAAATTTAATATATAAATATATATTACAATAAACACAATTTATAGATTGTTACAAAATGATAATACATTATTGCATCGTTACGGAGCTAGAAAAGGATAGCGCTATCTGCTTTGTCGAATGTCAGACAAGGATCGCAATATCAATCTTAATATTGCCATTATAACGTGGACCATGTCAGGAGTTCTGGTAACCTGAACGCCACCTTGTTAGACTGAAAAAGGATGAGCACTATTAATTTATCAGCGTACAACAACTTGTACGTGATCGAGTTCGATCGTAAAATACTTCCTTGATCTTTCAATCGACTCGAGGAGGAAGCAATCGATCCATCCGGGAAACCGGCAATTTATTGCCAGTAATTTCAATTCATAACGATAACAATAACCATGAATGGCATGGCGGCAATTTCAAACTCTTTCAATTTCCGTTCAAACGAGACAGCATTCCTGGCAAATTCATTCATACCAAATCTGTATTACTATGGAGGAGTGACTCTAGTGTACTTCATTCATCTGACTAGGCCTGCTTACCAAATTTGTATATCTATAGATTTGTGTTTCAGCTATACTCCATGAATACAAACTATGCCTTCTTACCAAATTTGTATATCTATAGATTTGTGTTTCAGCAATACTTCATGGATCTAACTATGCCTGATTAACAAATTGATATACCTATAGAGTTCTACTACATTCTTCTAAGTATGCCTGCTTACGCACATCGAGTATTACAGTTATCTGCAGAGATTCATTGAAAAAAGTGATATTTCAGGTAGGCTAGTTGGATAGGGCGCTGAATCACGTCTCTATAACTACCGTCAATTATTATATACAGAAGCATCTGAGTAACCTTGGAATGTACTGTGATTTTTAGATGATTCATGAAATGCTGAAACAAAGAAAATAGAAATGTTGTTTCTAGTGAATAACGAGGAGAACATGAACGAAAGGTGAAGGAGTAGTAGTAGGAGGAGGAGGAGGAGGAGGAGGAGGAGGAGGAGGAGGAGGAGGAGGAGGAGGAGGAGGAGGAGGAGAAGGAGAAGAAGAAGAAGAAGAAGAAGAAGAAGAAAAAGAAGAAGAAGAAGGAGAAGAAGAAGAAGAAGAAGAAGAAGAAGAAGAAGAAAAGAAGAAGAAGAAGAAGAAGAAGAAGAAGAAAAGAAGAAGAAGAAGAGAAGAAGAAGAGAAGAAGAAGAAGAGAAGAAGAAGAAGAACAAGAACAAGAACAAGAACAAGAACAAGAACAAGAACAAGAACAAGAACAAGAAAAAGAAAAAGGAAAATAAGAAGAAGAACTTTGAAGACTGTATCCTACATGTTTTCAAATGAAGAATTTTGAATCTGGGGTCCAATTCATTGAAATATTCAACAGTCCCATAAGACAGAATCAGCTTACTGTAGACACTAGAGAAGCATAGAGCACATATAAGCTCCACGTATACAAAACCTATACTTAATGGATTGGTAGAAGGGCCAAGCCACATGAGGCGTTTTTCATTTTTTTCCGTTTTTGAGTCAGCAGGGCAGGAAGCTCTGCGATTAGTTGATTCCCGAACGCCAACCCAACTAGGAAGCTCCCGATCAGCTGATTGGGTTAGCGTTCGGGAATCAGCTGATAATCAGCTAATCGGAGAGCTTTTTGCCCTGCCGACTCGTCTGAAAAACGCCTCATGTGGCTTAGTCATGATTGATGGGATAGTGTATGTTCAGTGTGAAACATTCCAATTAGCTATTCTTGTACAACAAATATCATGAAGGAAAATAATAAAATCATTGGATTTGAGTTTAAAATAAATCATTGGATTTGAGAATGAAAAATATTGTAGGCCTACATAGAAGGAAATAATGAAAACAATCCACTTATATAAGCTACTTTTGTACAAAATAATAAAAACAATATAACAACTTGTAGTACCCTTTATTATTGAAAACTTTTAAATATTTCAAAGTTTTTAATAATGAAGGGTACTACAAGTTTTTGTATAGTTTTCATTAAGGAAATTTATAAAGGAAATGCTATTTTGCTACTTTTGTATTTAGTTTTAGTTTGTCAGAGATTGACAATGGTGTAATAACCGAAATCGGTCTTTCTAATTATCAATAAATCAGTGGTTTTTTGACAATTTCTTAGTCTTTTTCATTCAAATAATGCTATGTATTTATGCTATCATGAACGAAGGGTGAATAAAATTCTCTTCTGATTAAATCGAGAATAACTTTCAATCTATATACTCGTATTACAATTTGATTCAGTAGTACAAAAATAAAATGATGAAACGATTGTATGATGATTTTTGATTAAAATGATGAAAACTTCCAATCCAGGGAAAGATGGAAATATCCAACCAAGGACATGCTTAAAAATATCAAGCTCTACAGAAAAATAAGTATAAAATAAACACAAAAATGTTCAACTAGAAAAAAAAATAAAAATCTTAGTACGGTACCCTTTGATTAAATATTTCAAAAAGGGTACTAAGATTTTTATTTCTCTTTCTATTTCTATAAAAGTAGCCCTATACAGTAAAGAGATAAACAAAAATGTTCATTCTCATTGAGTTTAAGGAACCCATAGAAAGCATACTATGAGAGTATGAGATACTATTCAGAAATACTATAATAGTTATAGAGTTGATCACTTTCCTCTCCATTCATGATGTTCCACTTCTCAATGAATAGAAGTGACCTTCATCAGCAGACTTGAATGAGAAATGTTGATCCGTCTTTCCCGGGAAGATGAAAAATACTGTCATGTAGCCACAGCGGGTGGCAACATAATATGCATATAAGATGTGGTCAACAATAAATAAATTCTGTCAAATTTTTTGCATCACTATTGTCCTGAAGAATGATCGGTGCATGAGAATCTGCAACATGCTCAATCAATCACTACGGTTTTTGTTTCACAAATCACAGGTGTGTCCTGTAGACCTATGGGTGATTTGCAGTCGCAGAGAACATCTGAGAACACCCACTTTTTGCACATTTTCTTCTGTTCTTGTTTTCCTTTTTCTTCTCATTATTCTCTTCTTCTTCTTCTTCCCATTTTTTTTTTAATTTTCTCAATCTCTTCATTTTCTCTCCTTCTGCTTGTTCTTATACTATTTTTCCAACCCTTAAAAACAAATAAGTAATTTTCACCCTCAAAATATATGTTTTAGAACAACTAGCCTGTGTTCATTTTGTTTTGTTTTTCCGTCTTTGGAGTCAAAATTATATTTTTCTATATAGGATAGAATGTATAAATGATATATTTTCAACGGATGTTCGTATTGGAGTCTATATTATATAAAAGCGAAATGGCACTCATTCACTGACTGACTCACTCACTCGCAGAACTAAAAATCTACCGGACCAAAAACGTTCAAATTTAGTAGGTATGTTCAGTAGGCCCTTTAGAGGCGCTCTAAGAAATCTTTTGACAATATTTCAACTCTAAGGGTGGTTTTTAAGGGTTTGAAGTTCGTCTTTTAGCATGTATATTCTTCTTATTCTCTTAATTATAATTGAAATGTCCATACCATATTAATATAGAACTATAATCTAGAGAGAGTACCTCTTCGAAACAGTTGATCTGGTAACTAAATAAAAATTTTTTTCAGGTTGGCATTAGTTGAGTTGACTTTGTTAGGTTGGCACCAAGTGAACATTGAAATGCATTTATCGCGGAAAAATTGATTGGGCACTGCTACTTCAATCAGAACTATTCCTGGGAATATTATATTACTAGCCGTCTGGCTCGCTACGCTCGCCATATCCGTTTAGCCAGACGTTTAGTCTGGACCCCCGACTGGATCGTCCTAACATATGATAAAAATGCTCAAATTAAAAATGCAGGCGATCGAAGCGAGCCTGCTGATCTCATTTTTGGACGATCCAGTCGGGGGTCCAGGGGGCGGAGCCCCCTGGCTAGACGGATACGGCGAGCGAAGCGAGCCTGACGGATAGTGAATAATAAATTGAGATATCAAAATCAATTTAATTGGTGACATTCTGAATTGATTGACATTCATGGAGCTATATAAACAACTATTTTGTGTAATTCTAGAAACAATCGACAAATATACAATTGAAATTGATTTTAAGTTATCTAAATAAATGCAGATACCATAATTAATTTATTTGGTGACATTTTTAATCAAGTGATATTCATGAAGCTATACGTAAAAAATTGCAAGCAGTTTTTGTGAAATTCTAGAAAGATATAACAGATATACAATTGAACTAATAGAGTTATCTAATGTCATTTCTAGTCAACATACTGGTTCCAGACAAAGGGTAACTGCCTCACTAATACATACAGACCAACTATCCATTATTACAACACTGGATTCGATTGACTTGAAATACAATATTATGCAGGCAATACTCCTCAATTCACGTACGCGTGCTATAGAACTCTATATGTCTCTAGTTCCTCTATAGCGCATGCGTTAGCACGTGTATTTGGAATGATGTTCGGTCATATGTACATAGATAAATATATATATTCACGTGGATTTTATGTATTAAAAGTACATATTTATAGTTGTTGAGTAGGTGCAGGGAGCAAGTGCCCTTTCAGTGTCCACTCGATGTACTTAGCTGATAAATAGACTCTTTCATGTTACAATGAGAGACCCCATTTAAAACTATCCTGATCGCAGTAGAAGTCTTCTTCTTCTTCTTCTTCTACTTCTTCTACTTCTTCTTGTCCACTGTTTTGTTTCTTCTCTCTTGTCTGAAGTATGATCTTTTCTACTCTTCCATGAATTCTTCCTTTTTCTTTGATATTTTTCTCGACTGCCTTTTCTTCTACGTCTTCTCTGCTACCTCTTCGCATTCTTCTACTTTCAACATGATTTAATTTATCCTCAGAGTTTCTCCTACTTCTTTCTCTCCATGCTTGCTCTACATTCCGCTATTCGTCTTTGCTTCCTCTTTTTCTCATCCATTCTCACTCTCTACTCATCCTATTCTTCTTTCACTCTCTACTCATCCTATTTTTCTCCATATTCACATTTTTCCCCTCCATTGCAAAGCCAAATGAGGATAATTTTATTCACGAGTCACTTCATAAGTTGATCAACCGTTCATACTCAAATCATAGGCTACTACATGATTCATTTCCAATGCTACTTCATTTTATAAGAAAAGTATTGAAAGTATCCCTCAAGAGATTGGTTCTCTAATCAAGAAATCAGAGTGCCGGTTGAACAAAAGCCGGTTGAATTTTAATCGGGATTAATTCCACGAGAACCAATCAGAGAAGAAATCTTTTCGAAAAGGCCTTCTCTGATTGGTTCTCGTGAAATCAATCACGCTTAACATTTAACCGGCTTTTGTGCAACCGGCACAGAGAAACCAAGAATTGGAATTTTTTTTTTCAACTTAGATTGACTTACCATCAATACCGTGATGATATATCCAACAAGTTTAGATGAAAAATGTGGATGATTTCGTGGGAACTAAGAAGAAATTTCAACCAAGATTATGTTTGTGAAGCTTCCAGTTGTCACCGGAGTAAATTACTTCAAGGACACTCCATGTCGGCAACAGTAAACTGGATTTCTGCAACGTGATTGGCTGAGCTATTTACCGTACTTGCATACAGTATTAGACATTACATGAGCTTCAAGAGTATCAAGATAGTATAATATGCACGCATATCAATACTGGTTTTGTAGAGGATACGGCAGTTCTTTTCATATTATGTCTGACCTTTATGCTATGTTGTACATTATTTATCGTTTGCAATAATTGATTATTTTTATTCAATCTTTTGTTCTCCACTCGTTTATTCTTATTATATATCATAATTATTGTATTGGATGGAATAAACGAAAATATGACCATGAATGAAATGATTGAAGTGATTGAATCATTGACCGAACGAAGTGAGGTCTAAGATTCAAGTCGACGGTTTGGCATTTCTCTTAATGTTTAAATGTATATTTATATGTTGCGCATTTACGGCGAAACGCGGTAATATATTTTCATATTGTGCGTCGACATATATACAAGGTTTTTGAAAATTTTGCATTTCAAGGATAATATAAAAGGAAAAAGGAGCCTCCTTCATACGCCAATATTAGAGTAAAAATCAGACTATAGAATTATTCATCATAAATCAGCTGACAAGTGATTACACAGATGTGTGGAGAACCCAGTCTATTACTGTATTTGTATAAGGTCTATAGTTTCAATCAAAGACATTAAAGAGGTATGCATCTTTAACCAAAGTTATTAACAAAATGGTTATAACTTAATCCTAATAGATTCTATTAAATTCTATTACTGAAGTTGACAAACACATATGTTCATCATGTGTATGATATGTTATGTTCAATCTAATATAATCTAAAAGGATTGAGTTATAAACATTTTTCAAATAAATTTGGACTAATCGCAGCTTTAAGGTCTTTGGTTTCAATATTTTGTTTTGCAGTCATGGTATTATTATGCGTGCCCATCAGTATCAATACTCTCACATTCGAAAAAACTAATTTATTAGGTGAATAAAAATAAACGAATAAACTGAGTAATGCTGGAGAAATCATAATATTTTGGATTCTAAAAAATTAATTTTCATCAGATTGAAAGATCATCACGGAACTTGATTTGTTTTTCAGATTACATGCGTCGCAGCAATCTGAATGAATTATAATTATAAGTAATTACTGGATGAATTATATCATATGAAATACAAATTCAAACGTGAACTGAGTTTGTTAACATTTAAAACAGTTGACATCCGGTACTTGTGAATACTGCGTGAGGTCTACTGTTCACAGAACTACAATTAATGAAGGACTTGAAACTTGAAACTCTCATCATTAATCTCTATTGGAAAATTGAAAGACTAGCTCCGGTTGCAAAACCATTATCAATATCCAATGAACTCGGAACTTGAACTTTGAGCGGATCCATAAAGCGTGGTTGGAGCCCTCTCATTGGTAGTTATTTGGTCTATCAAAGCTACAGCCTGCCATTGGCTGGGACAAGACTCGTTCACCATAATGGGCACAGCATTCAAACTACAGACATTTACATTGATGTTTAGGGATTCAGTTCTCTTGTCGTTGATAATGATGACAATTTGAAAAATATTATGACGTTTCTATTGAATTACCACTCGATTAGAAGCTATTTTAATCGTTCATTACAATAAAATATTGGAAAATGATAAGGTTTTACGAGTGGATTTACTAAGCAATCGGCCCTTTGTTTGAGTAGGGTGAGTCTAGCTGACATATTCATTTCCATTGAAAATATAGACTACACAAATCATATAGATGAAAAATTGTCATCTTTCTAACCTTCTAGAGGAGTTGAAACTTCAGCACATTGCTGGGCGTTAGTGTAGTTGAACAATCCCCTTATCATTATCAGAGATGGAATATAATTACCGGTTTATAATCTATATCTTATCATATATTATTTTCTTAGTTATAATCTATTGATCATTGATTTGTCATCTATCCATAATTTTTAATAGTTCGATATTTTTATTGCAATTTATTCATTTATTCCCATCAATATAAAAATTACAACATATAGAGGCTTACAGCTTCATGCCAAAACAAGCCTCATTGGAAATCAATTTACTGCTTTCCCGTCTTCACCAATGGTATTATCTACAAATTCCTTTTTTTGTCCAATTTCTTATGAAATAAGTTAGATAAATCAATAAATTATTGTTGATCCTTATTTATATATTCATACAACATGAGATGAATAATACTGAGGGTTATTCTCACATAAGCTCTTAGGCTTGTGTGTGGGTTATGAGTGAGAGGAATGATGATGAGAGATGAAGACTTCGTTTTAGGTAGTCGGGACCGACGGCTTATCGTCTCCTCCGAAACACGTCAATACAATGGGCCATATGAATAAAGTTGAGCATTTGCTTATACTTCTATAATATGGAGCATTTGCTTCATTTTCTATAAATAATAAAGGTGAGCAAAACCTTTTGCTCATGCTCATCAAAAAAATAGTTTGAGCATTTGCTCAAAAGTAAAAGCTTTTGCTCAAAATTGTATGAATAAACTAGAGCATTTGCTCAACTTTTGAAGCAAATGCTTCAAAAAAGGTGAGTCTAGTCTAGAGCAGCTTATCACCTTTTGCTCATAGTAAAATGGTTCAATCAATTCGTATGAGGAAGAGGAAACTATACCAGATCACAACCAATAGTTGAGAACTATAAAACTCTTTTTAGATTCAACCATGATACATATCACCATTATCCCTACAAAAGAATAAATACAGAAGTTACCTGTTATAAGGATAGCCATCACAAAATAGGAAATAGGCATTTAAGAGGATGAGAGTGTAGATTATTATAAGAAGGCTATTGATATCATAAGAGTATGCTGAAGATTGTTATAGATATGACATTTTTTCACGCTATTATTTCAAAATTCTAAACTCGACTAACCTAAAACTCTATTCATAAATAGAAAACAGAGCAGACGACGCAAACACAAGCGGTGCACCCTACTTGCATATTTATCGCTTCCGTGAGATATAAAAACAAAGTAAGGCTGCAAAAGCGAATCAGCTGGTGAAAAACCTTTAAAATACGTGAGCATTTGCTCCAGAGTTCAGGAGCATAAGGTAAAGCTTATTCATATAAAAATGAGCAAATGCTTTTGCTTCTACCTTCTGCATGATAATGGCCCATATTAATAAAACCAGAGCAAATGCTCATGAGCAAGAGCATGGAGCATAAGGTTTTGCTCATGAGCATTTGCTCTGGTTTTATTCATATGGGCCATTATCATTCTCAATCATGAATGATTGGGAAAGAAACAATAACCTTAATGCCCAAAATTGATTATCTTGCAAAGTTTAATGAAAACAGGAGCTTGGAAAGTGTAGTTCAGATTGAATTAAGAAATGAATCATCATGAAGACTTTATCACACTGAACAAACATCACTGACGTCCTTCAACATGTAAATAACAGAATTATTCCGCAGAGTACTACCCAGGTACCGTACTTGTGCGGATCTGAATCTCTACCTTTACTTCACCGTTTACCATTTTAGGTAAACATCGTTTACATCAACAGGGCAGCAGCACACAACATGGACACAGATGTGCATCATTAATTACATGCACTGCCAGTAACACACAGTGAGACGTTACAGGCGGATTCACTTCATACTGTCAGCATTTCTTTCGAATAGAATCAATGCTCCCCATTCGAACAATGCTGACAGATTGAAGAGGATCTCACTTGGAAAGCAGATTGAATCAAGTCATCAAGCACTTTAAAGGCAGTCATAAAACGTTGCGTGCAGACCGAAGCACAGATGCATGATATCTACTGTTTTTTGGTCTTCTTCTTTTGTTTCTCCTTTCTTGTTCTAGTTTGTACTATTTAGTTCCCTTCTTTTTTATCTGTTTAGAGTTATTATTCTCTTGATCTTCAATTCGTATACCTTTGATCCTAACGCCTTATTCCATATATAATGTGAGTTTTATGTTTCTTTTATTTGGTCTTTTATCAGTGGAGAGTTATTATTCTATTGATCTGTAAATTTTTGTGATCTTTATAAAAGTGTTTTCATAACCTCATTTGGACTATTTTTATCAAAATTAGGGAGAGGAACAGTTTTGGGTTCATCCTGTTCATTCTCTCTCAATCATTAGTTTGATGTTGTGACTAAGGAATGTAATAATAAATGTAATAATGTAAATGTAAATGTAATAGGTACACCTTCTTCTATAAAAAGCCTTATTTTATAAAAATACTCCACTCATAAGGACTACTTTTGTGAAAATTGATCACAATAATTGATTGAAAACAATATATGAAATTATTAAAAAACTTTAAAATATTTCAAGTTTTCAATAATAAAGGGTACTATAAGTTTTTATATTATTTTTATTAATTTGTCTCCTTCTATATATAAGTTTTATGTTTTTTTTTATTTGGTCTTGTATCAGCGCAGTATTCTCATTTTTCTGTTACCTATGTTTCTTTCATTTGGCCTTGTATCAGTGGAGAGTTATTAACCTCTTGATCTTCAGTTTGTACACCTTTTGACCTCAACGCCTCATTTCATGAAAAAACACTTCAATTATATGAGCTACTTTTGTACAAATTAATAAAAAAATATAAAAACGTGTAGTACCCTTCATCATTGGAAACTTGAAATATATTAAAGTTTTTAATAATAAAGGGTACTACATGTTTTTTTATTAATTTACCTTATTTTATATATAAGTTTTATGTTTATTTTATTTGGTCTTGTATCAGTGCAGTATTCTTATTTTTCTATTACTTCTGTTTTTCCTCGTTTCATTTAGCATTGTTATCATCATACAGTTGTTTCAGTATTCACAGTTGTTTTTATCTTATTCTATTGAGCCTTCTCCTTCTATGTTCCTTTCTCTCATAACTCGGCTTTCAGCTTTTTGTGGCGTTATTCTCATATCTTCGTCCTTCTTTTTATTCTATAGCTACTTCTATACAGTAATTCTAGTTCTAAACACTAATTCTAACTACTTGTATTACCTGGATTTAGTCTTGATATAGGTACTTTAATGGAAAAAAATGGTCTTCTACCCATTTCTATCTTAATTATTGTTTTCCTTTTCCAATCATCTTCTGTTGGATTTTCAGGAATCTTCTACTTTTAAATCTTCTCCCTGTTTTCCACTCTCAAAGTTTTTTCCACATCTGGAAGTGTTGTTTTCCTCATCCTTTTCTTGCTTCTCACCAGAACAATTCCTTTTTTTGTCATCTTTTAATCCTGAGAAAGGACTCATCTTTCTCAACTGATTATCTTTTGTTACTTTCTCTCCTCTTTCTATTACTCTCCTCCATCTTAGTTTCCAAATCTTATTCTCCATAACATCATGTTCTCATACTTATTTTTAATTCAATTAATCTCTTCCAATATGCTTAGTATCTCCTCCCCCCTTCTTCTCTTTCCACTCTCACCTCATATATTGTTTCACCTTCTATCTTTTCCTCCTTCCTTTTCATCTCTCCCCTCTTTCTTCCTTCTATTTCCACCTCTAACTCAGGCTACTCTCTTCTCCAAAGATGCCCAACAAAAGCAAACGCTTACAGAATTCAAATTCAAATTTATTTCGTCAATCAATTACAATTACAATGAAAATAGTATACATCACAATAAAATATATTCAGAAAACATAATATATTTTGCACTAGAGACGGAGGAAAAATCAAACGTCACCATGCAGACGTGAGCAGACATAATATGAAGACAGACGGACGTCTAGAAGAGATTTTTCCTTAGTCCATCCACAAATCTTTGCAAACGTTTGTCTGCTACCGTGTGCATCCGCCTTCAAGCTACGTTGAATCTTGAAGTGCGGATGGACTTCACTTCTCATCATGTTCATATTATATGTGTATCTCAGTATTTCTTCACAAACACAGATATTAGAATAGCATCTTACTTACTTACTTACGAAGCGCTACAGCCCTACTTAGATCTTGTCCTCCTCAACAATTCGTCTCCATTCGCCAGTCTCTTCCATTTCCACACTCTTGAGCACACCAGATCTTCCTCTACATCCTGAAGCGGAAGTGCTCTCGGGCGAACTCTTTTCCTTGCTCCTTCCATTATTAAAATAGCATCAGCTGATGAGAATATTGAAATGCGCATGCTCGTAGGCGTGGGACATCTCCGTTATCAGGTGTAAAGGTTCGTACAAACTTATATGTATGCACTATCACACCTGAAAACTTTAACAACAACAAACACCAACTGTTCGAGGTTCTTCTGAATTTGTGCTGTTGACAAAACCAGGAGAGACAGATGTGTTCGCCTGTTTCGGCTAGCCAGCAGCTTCTCAACAAGGATCTAACTGACTTGATCACAGTGCATGTGCAACCAAGTGCATTGCATTGCATTGCGTGGTGCATTCTGCATTGCAGTGCAGCTGTGCATTCCTGATCCGCAGAATGCATTTACATAAATCTGCATACAAGACAGCTCTTGTGAGAGAGTGAGAGAGAATGTGTGAGAGTAAGAGAGGAGAGAAGACAGCTCTCAAAAGTCAGATTGAAGAGACCTCGCTCCACAATGCTGCAACCATACATCACGTGGTCTGTGGTCCGTGGACAAGGACCTACTCCTGTCTGATCTTCCACTTTTTCTTCTCCTTCTTCTTCTTCTTCTTCTTCTTCTTCTTCTTCTTCTTCTTCTTCTTCTTCTTCTTCTTCTTCTTCTTCGTCTTCTTCTTCTTCTTCGTCTTCTTCTTCTTCTTTTTCTTCTTCTTTATTTTTTTTGTTTTTATTGATAATTTTTACAAAGTAGCACTGATTGGGAGAGAAAAACTAAGGATACTCCTTGTACTATTTCTCTCATAACTTTAGATAACATTTTCAATGTCCGAAATAGAATTATTCGGTTTCTATTCTTTCTTCCTCTTCTTCTTCTTCTTCTTCTTCTTCTTCTTCTTCTTCTTCTTCTGCTTCTTCTTCTTCTCTTCTCCTTCTCCTTCTCCTCTTCCTCCTCCTTTCCTCCTCCAACTCCTACTCCCTTCCCTCCTCCAACTCCTCCTCCTCTTTCTCCTGTTATTTCTCTTTCTTCTTCTACATCTTACTCTCTTCTACACCTGCCTTACTCATCTTATTTTACATTAGGCCTCTTCCTTTCTGTATTTTTCCAAGCAGTGCAATCCTTCTTCTCTCATCATTCTGAGTTTTTCCTTCATTTTAAGCTCCGTTTTATTATTTGACTTCTTCATTTTTCAATTTATTTGTTACTCCTCTTCCTCATATTTTGTAATCTGCATTTATTGCATGAACTAGCCGTCAGGCTCGCTTCACTCGCCATATCCGTCTAGCCAGGGGGCTCCGCCCCCTGGACCCCCGACTGAATCGTCCAAAAGTGAGATCAGCGGCTCGCTTCGCTCACCTGCATTTTTCATTTGAGCATGCTTCAATCTATCAGGAAGTCAAAGTACTGAGAAAACGCAGAAACGCTGAGAAAAACGCTGATTTTGGGCGTATCTCTGATGAAATATTTAAGTCACCTTATCACAAAATTTTTAGACCCTAGCGAAACCTCTGTACCAAATTTGAAAATTTTCTGTCTATTACTTGATGAAATAACTGAGAAAACGCTGAAAAAACGCATATTTTGGGTGTGTCTTTGGCGTTATTTCGAATTCCTTCTAACACAACATTATTACACCCTAGCTTAGCTTCTGTACTAAATTTGAACATTTTCTGTTCATTTGTTCTCGATAAAGCTGAGAAAACGCTGAAAAACGCTGGAAAAACGCAGATTTCGGGTGTATCTTTGGCGTTATTTCGAATTCCTTCTAACACAACATTATTACACCCTAGCTCAGCTTCTGTACTAAATTTGAACATTTTCTGTTCATTTGTTCTCGATAAAGCTGAGAAAACGCTGAAAAACGCTGGAAAAACGCAGATTTTGGGTGTATCTTTGGCGTTATTGCAAATTCATTCTAACACAACATTATTATACCCTAGTTAAGCTTCTGTACTAAATTTGAACATTTTCTGTTCATTTTGTTCTCGATAAAGCTGAGAAAACGCTGGAAAAACGCAGATTTTGGGCGTATCTTTGGAAATTTCTCCAAATCCGTTCTTAGTGCACCTCTAAAGGGTCAACTGAACATACCTACCAAATTTGAACGTTTTTGGTACGGTAGATTTTTAGTTCTGCGAGTCAGTGAGAGTGAGTCAGTCAGTGAGTGACTGCCATTTCCCTTTTATATATATATATAGATAAAACACTGTATCAATCACAATCAAGAAATTGTGATCTGAAAAATTTTTTTTTTTTTTTTGAGCACACAATCAATATTTTCCTATCTGAATCCGAAATCATGCGTTCTACCTCACGAGATGCATGTTGAGTTTCATACTCCGTTCTATTTGTTTACTCTTGTCGTCATGAGCCTCATTTCCCGTGTGATCCTCCTCGTGTGCACCCCTCGTTTTTCTGTTGCCTTATGCTACTCAATCAAATGTCATCCATCCTTACTAACTCATAAGTGGATATTATTGAATATTTTTCTCCTCCTAAATCTCATTCTACTCCTTCCATAAACCAACTAATTTCAAAATCTTGTTGATTTTCTTTGAAAAAAGTAGTAACAAAGAAGAATAGTGATATTATTATCGCTACTCTTCTTTGCTATAGTGAGGTCCACGTTATAATGGCAGTGGATAAAGATAGAAGAATAGCGATGCCAATTCTCTGCATCAATTATTTATGTTTCTACACCGTCTTTGTCGAATGATAGACAAGGTTAGCAAAACCAAAGTTGATCAAATACTGTCATTATAACGTGGACCTCACTATACTCCTGCATAAAGTTTTGATAATGTAGAGCCTTCATGAGAATCGACAAGAATTTGAAATGGAAAAGTTTATGGAAGGAGTAGAATGAGAAGTAGAAGAAGAAGAATATTTTATAATATTCACTAATGAGTATAGAAGAGCTCATGATTACTGAAACTGCATGAAAATAAACAGTATCCACTACAAGAATATAATATTATATACATCTAATACTATAGTGATACTACTGGTAGAATATAAGAACCGTTGATGAGGGTCCAGTTACTGCTGATTACTGATTGGTGTGCTTCAATGGTTGGTGGAAAGGGGGTAATTTGGTAAGCCACTGTAGAACACTCGAATAAAAGTAATAGAACGAGAATAAAATGCTATCACCTTGGAGTGTGGATGTAGTTAACGCTTGCAACTTGACGATCGGCTACCGGTTACCGGTAATTACAATCTTTGAATTAATGCGTTTCTGACTGTCTGTTTGAATCTAACAATAGACAAGTGAAGGCGTTGGAAGAGAGAGAAGATGGAGTTGGGAGCGTGAAGGAGAGAATACAATAAGTGTGTAACTGGAAGAAGAGGAAAAGAGAGGAAGGAGGAGATGGTGGGAATACAGTAGTGCTGGAAGGATATGAAAAAGAGGAGGGGGGAAGAGATGGTGGTGAAGAAGTGGTGGGAGGTGGAGAAAAAGAAGATGAGGAGGAAGAGAGAAAAAGAAGTTGAAGGAGTAAATAAATTGGCTTGAAGGAGAGGAAGAGGAGGAAAGAGGGGAAGAAGACGAAGGACAGGAGAGGATGAAGAAGAAAAATAAGAGGAAGAGAAAAACGAAGAGGGAAAGAATAGAGGAAAAAGAGGAAGGAAAGAATAGAGGGAGATGAAAAAAAGGAGTGGGAAAAGAAAATAGGGAGTGTGTAGGTGGAAGTAAATCAGCTGGATTTAAGGAGTGAAGGAGAGGAAGTGAAGGAGAGAGGACATCAAGGGGGAGGAGAGGAAGAATATGAAGAAGAGGAAGGGAAAAAGGGAGAAAGAAAGAATAGAGGAAGAAGAAGAAGGAGAAAGAAATTAGAAGAGGGAGTTGGAGTATGTAGGTGAAGATAAATTAGCTTGAAGGTGAGAAAGAGTTGGAGAGAGAACATAAAGGGGAAGGAGAGGAAGAAGACGAAGAGGAAATGATGAGGAAAGGAGAAATGAAGAAGGGAAGAATAGAGGAAGAAGAAGAAGGAAAGAATAGAGGAAGACGAAAAAAAGGA
Source organism: Nilaparvata lugens (assembly GCF_014356525.2). Lineage (NCBI taxonomy): Eukaryota > Metazoa > Arthropoda > Insecta > Hemiptera > Delphacidae > Nilaparvata > Nilaparvata lugens. The sequence continues at coordinate 10,861,375 of NC_052504.1, forward strand.
GTGGGAAAAGAGAAAAGGGAGTTATAGTGTGTAGGTGGAAATAAATCAGCTTGAAGGAGAGGAAGAGAAAGAGAGAGGACATCAAGGGGAAGGAGAGGAAAATTAAGAATTAGAGGAGGGGAAAGAAGCGGAGGAAGAAGAAGACAAGGGAAGGAAAGAAGGAGAGGAAGAGGGAGAAGAAGAGGATGGAGAAAGAATGAGAAAAGAGTGTTTGAGTGTGGAGGTGAAAATGAATAAGTTTGAAGGAGAGAATGAGGAGGAAAGTGGTCATGAAGAGGAAGGAGGGAAAGAAGAAGGAGAGAAGGAAAAAACGAAGAAGGAAAAGAGGTAGTATGAATGTGGAGAAGGAAGTAAATCGGATGTGAAGAAGAGGAAAAGGGGTGAGAAGGTGATGAAGAATTAGATGAGGAAGAACAAGCAGAAGCTCACAAACAGCTATACTCCGTACAAAATTACTTCAGACTTGGAGGAATTTGCGGTGCAGAAAAATGGAGAGAATTACAGTGATGGATAGAGTCATGGGTGGAAGCGCAGTTGCCAATTTGTCGATTAGGGTCAGTCGAGTCAGTGCTTGCAGAGAGGAAACTTCCTAAGTTCAGGATGAGCGCTTGATTAATCACTGGAAATTAGAGAACGCTGGCCGGTTCACAACGACAACATAGTCGCCGTTGTATCCCTGCCGCTGTATGCTTTCTCTGCTGCGCATGTCCATCCCAAGTAAGAAGTAATTTTGTACAGAGTATAGTAGTATTATAGACAACGTTGTCAACAACCAAATTGAAATTCATACTGTTGGCCGTTCTTACCACTAAACTTATAAGCCTATTTGCTTTTATCAACGGTATTTATTTATAAAAATTTTTTTAATCTGTATTTTTCTTAATTTAGTTTCATATAATATCAATTTTCATAATTTAGTTTATCGATTTCAAATTCAGCGATATACGCCAGGCCCTCACAAACACAGACTTAAGCCTACATGTGAGTCTCTCATAACGTAAGGGTATATATACATGTACTGTATTATTTGTAAATTGTGAGAATAAATTGATTTGATTTGATATTTGTTAAATAGTCTCCATTTTCAAGGAAATTCGATTAAAATGGATGATTTCCAATGAAGCAGATGCTCGTAAACAATATTACTAGTTACAGACAACGTTTTTAACAACACCATAGAAATCTGTTCAGAAAAACAAGACTTACAACAATGAACGCGGCTTTGAAAGTGAAATTTGTACACTTGCTTGACACGGCTTGGTGATACAATAAATTACTGCTGCTGCTCAACGTGAAGAAAAAACGTACTTCTTTTCTGCAAGGATTGATTGTAAATTCCAGACGAGCAATGTACTGTGGGATGAGAATGCGAAGTTGATGATAAGGAGAATAGATTCTTCCTCTTTATTCCCTTCTTTTTCTTCATTTTCTTGTTGACTCTTGACCTTCTTCTAGTCCCAACCAGTGAGTATAGGATTCAATTACATTCTTTATTCATTCACATTCTATAGAATTCATATTAGGCTACATTCTATAGTCACTAGTCCTACCCCTTTCTAGTTATTTCCATTCCTGCTCATAGATTTCTTTACACATTCTTGTCGTAAAATAAAATTATTATTGTATGTGTTGTCCGACAAGTTGTACGAATTCAACACTTTGAATTCACAGAAAAATATTTTCACAGTCTTCAGTTTGTCCTCCGGCTCTTGAAAATCATCAAATTCAGCTTATTTCAAAGCTAAGTATCCTTGTGTCCGAGATATTCTTCCTCATTACGGATTAGTAATAAATTGAATTTTGTTGGAATCGATACTTTATTCTTCATCGATTGTAACAAATAACTAAATCATCAAAATGATAGAGAGTGAGAAAATATAAGGTAACCTTTTGATATTGCTCTCCCAAATTTAGATAATTCTGTATTGAATCAGTTTGTCTTGAAAACGTATCATAGAGAACCTTGGAAAATCATCAGCTCTTCCTCTTAAAATCTTGTCTCTCTATTAAAGTCGTTCCAACATTTATTCTTCACTTCATTTTCTTTTATCTTATCATTGGCATGAATCGTCTCTGATAATACTGACTTATCGATAAGTAGTAAGTTATCTCTTTCTCATTTTCCTTTCCATTCTCTTGTGTCTTCTTCTTCTTCTCATTCTCCTCATCTTCTTCTCTTATGCTTCTACTTTTTTCCACTACTTATCTCCCTTCTTATACTCATGCTTCTTTTTCTCCTCTTTTACCTCCTTCTCTATTCTTCTACCTGCAGTTCTTCTCCTACTGTTTACTCTCATTCTCCTCATCTTCTTCTCTCATCCTTCTACTTTTCTTTCTCTACTACTCATATCCCTTCTTCTACTTATTCTTCTTTTCCTTCTCCATCTCTGCGTAGGTAGAGATTTGGTAGAGAGTTAGTGGGGAGGATATTTTTAATATTCTTCCCTAAGAATGGACATTGATATGTCCAAAGCTCCGCCAATTTATGTAGATGCATAACAATATGATTATTATCTACAGTTATTATATTACAAATTGCTTTTTCATATCATATACAGTTCAATAGTTATTTTCTTAGTCTATATTATGTAAATTCATCTATATTTTGCTGTATTGTAAGCTATTGTATATAAGTGTATAAGCCAGTATATTGTAATCTACATAAATAAAGTACTCAATCAATCAATCAATCAATCTGTATCCTTCTACCTTTAGTTTTTCTTCTCTGCTTCTTGTTCATCCTCTCCCACCCCATATCATCCTCCTCTACTTCTGCCCCTTCAACCCTCCGCCACCACAATATCCTCTACAAAATGAACGTTTTCAGTTGTTCTGGCTGAGTCAGCAATAATCTTTAGACCAGCCACCATTTGAAACCCACATTCGCTCGTAGGTTCGTAGGTGGAAATAAACGTTTCACCGTACATTTTCGACAGTACATCAACGGAACCATACTTTGCTATGTCTTAGCATAGAATGAACTATCTGTTATCAGAAATATTGTATAAATCATGCTTTGCTACGTCATAGCATGAAATGAACAATCTATTATGAAATCTATTGTACAGATTGTTTATTCTATGAGCGAAGCAGGTTACGTTGCAGTATAGTCAAAAATATACGAACCTCATCACTTTAGTAGCTGGCCTTAGTGATTGCAATGAACGGTTTAGCTGCAGGGATTCATTAAGGTCTTCTGAGACCTAAAACTTGAATCAAACAAGTTGAGTAATTCTTTTGACTGGCCTCAGGCATCCCTCCATCAACACTGTGGAACAAAAGCCAAGATTGTCTCATCATTCTCTCAAAAACTGGTTTGAAGTTCGAATTCTCTAGACAAACTATAACTTTGTAACTATATGTGTGACAATAATATAAATGTAACTATAACTTAAAATATTTATGATTATATACATATATACAACTATATATGTGACTAAATATGTAACAATCGCCAACAATAAAGCTGTTGGCAAAAAAACAAATATTTATCGGTCCAATAAGTTTTGCTAGCCCCAAAACTTCCTGCTCGTCTGAACGTTGTTGCTACATTAAATTTCAATCTCCCAGTATCTGCCCTTGGGGCTTCGTGTTTGCTTTCTCTCTCACTCACACCCTGCTTGCTGTAGCTTCTTCTCACTTTGGAAAGCTTGACTTCGCCTGCAAATCGGTCCCAGATGAAGCTGTGATGGTAAATCAGGGAGGAGACGGAAATACAGTTCTTCTAATCAATATGATCTGGGCATGATTTTACCACAATATAAAGAGTGATCATCCGTACTTCAATGCTTAAAACTATACATATAGTGAGGTCCACGTTATAATGGCAGTGAATAAAGATAAAAAAATAGCGATGCCGATTCTCTGCATTAATTAATTATATTTCTACACTGTAAAAAACATAATTGTCATCGTTGTGGACCTAGAAAAGGATAGTACCACCGGCTTTGTCGAATAATAGACAAGGATAGCAAAACCATTGTCATTATAACGTAGACCTCACTATAGTAGGTATCTTCTTCACTCAAGTTTCACTCTTTTCCATTAGATTCTGGTTCCATTCAATGAAAATTGCTACAGAACAGACGTTTGTGAATAACATGTATAATTTAAATTCAAATTCATTCTATTGAGCCAGAATCAATACACATACAGAACAAGTCATAATATCATAATAACACTGTCCTGTCAGTTAAAGTTTTCGTTACGTTGTCTTTTTCTCTCATTTTCCAGAAAAAACTGTATCTGTGACTTGTTACTGTATCCCATATTTTGACAATGTGCCAGCAGTTTAATTGTAAAGGCGAAAAATTCGTAGGAAATTTCAGCTTTCAAGCTATCAATACACCTTTCTAGAAGAAAATTCCGTTCTTTACTTATTTGTAGAAGTATGACTTTTTGGAATCGTTCAATTTTTCCTTATTGAAGGATGTATATAATATTATAGAATTATTTTATTCCACTCAAATGTCACATTTTATAAAATTCATGTTATTCAACTCTATTCATGTTATAACGATATGATATAAATGAAACTGATGTAATAGATAAAATAGAGAAACTGATGGTAGATAAAATAATAATGTAGTACTTGTGCTAATTATTAGTTCTACTTTCTCCTTACTCTGTATTATTTAATATTCGTGGTCAATATATTCGAGTCGAGATTAGAGATTATATATTATTATGATTGATATTATCAATATATCAGATTGGGAATCATTGTTCAAATATAACTACGTTATTATAAATATGACTATGATAAGTATTATTATACTAGTAGTTCTGTGAACAGTAGACCTCACGCAGTATTCTCATCCACAAGTACCTGATTGAAGAAACTATAGACCTTATGGAAATACAGCAATATACTGGATTCTCCACACATCTGTGTAATCACTTGTCAGCTGATTTATGATGAAAAATTGTATAGTCTGATATTTACTCTAATATTGGCGTATGAAGAAGCTCCTTTTCACTTTCCTTGCCCTATTACCATAGGTAAGGAAAGTATTGCTTTCCGAAAAAAATTAAGGTACCCCAATTTCTAAATTTCTATACGTTTCAAGGTCCCCTGAGTCCAAAAAACTGGTTTTTGGGTATTGGTCTGTATGTGTGTGTGTGTGTGTGTGTGTGTGTGTGTGTGTGTGTGTGTGTGTGTGTGTGTGTGTGTGTGTGTATGAGTGTATGTGCGTCTGTGTACACGATATATCATCTCCCAATTAACGGAATGACTTGAAATTTGGAACTCAAGGTCCTTACACTATAAGGATCCGACACGGACAATTTCGATCAAATGCGATTCAATATGGCGGCTAAAATGGGGAAAATGTTGTCAAAAACAGGGTTTTTCGCGATTTTCTCGGAAACGGCTTCAACGATTTTGATTAAAGTTATACCTAGAATAGTCATCGATAAGCTCTATCAACTGCCACGAGTCCCATATCTGTAAAAATTTCAGGAGCTCCGCCCCATCTATGCAAAGTTTGATTTTGTATTCTCACTTATCAGGCTTCAAATACAATTTAAACAAAAAATTCCGAGTGGAAAATATTGTGCATGAGAATCGCTACAATTAATGTTCAGTAACATTTTCACCTAAAATTAAAAATAAGCTCGAATTTCGAGAAAATGTGATTATCCAATTATTGCAAACTGTTGGCAACTGTTGATTCTATTAAATCATTCACTATGAAAAGATAGCAGACCTCGTTTGTCTCCAGCGTTATTGCCCTGACACCAGCTGGCTCAAATCTTTGAATAGTAGACTTGAGATGCGCGGGAACACTAGCGTCAGGTGATCAATTGTTGTGTGAATGCGCCACACCAGATTTTTACTCAAATATTGGCGTATGAAGGAGGCTCCTTTTTCCTTTTATATTATCCTTGAAATGCAAAATTTCCAAAAACCTTGTATATTATACGTCGACGCGCAATTTAAAAAGGAACATACCTGTCAAATTTCATTAAAATCTATTACCGCGTTTCGCCGTAAATGCGCAACATATGAACATAAACATTTAAACATTCAAACATTATTTAAACATTGAGAGAAATACCAAACCGTCGACTTGAATCTTAGACCTCACTTCGCTCAGTCAACTATTACCATGTTTTATGTATGGTATCAGATCAAAATAGATCTTATTAAGAAACTTTTTATGGAGCACAACTATTCACAATACAGCATGTTATATTATCCATCATCGATACATAACATGGATGATAGATAACACATCGATATATGTTACATTCCCCTTACTTGAATATAATAATAATTTATTTGTTTATTTTTCGATACAATATTACAAATCATATGAAATATGATCGGGATAGAACAACAGGCATAGCCCAAAACAGACAATTGTGTTCTCAAATTTTGATAAATAGTAAAATGTCCGAAAAAAATATATAATATAAAAAAATAATAATAATCACAAGACTTAACAAAAACGAGACACCATATTAGATATGGGTTATCATATTAGAGTGGGAACTATTGTACAAACGTCACCACGTTATAAAATAGGATAGCCATTCCATTATTGAATTTTAGCTTGATAGGGTGTAGTCGTCTATTATTCTGGACTTGCTATAAAGTCTAACTATCAAGTTTTAGAAGGAGCAGATAGTTGACTCTTTTAAGATAGAAATGAGAAAAACATTCATCGGAAATAATTGAACAGAACTCCTTGGATTATCCATTAAAATGAAATTGAACAGGGTGGCGAAAGAGTTCTACAGCCATTAACTCCAACTCTAATCGGCTGCAAACTCATCAAGAGATCAGGTGCAATTTTTATCCTGTCCCCGAATCAAAAAACGCAATTAAATGTGTTCCTTCAGGCATGTAGTTGGAAAATTGATAAGCGTCTATCAATTTTCGTAATAATTGCCGTTAAAAGTAGAATAAAAAAAAATTGATAGCAGCTCTCACGGTGGGCTTGGGGCAATTTAAATGTCATTTGGAAGGATTAATAAACACTAATCTCAGCTATTCAGGTTAGAAAGGCTGCGCTCAATTGATCTAAGCTTTTAATTGATTGGTTTTTGGTTCGAAAATATATTGCAGAGAAAATGCAGATTGAAATGTGACGCTGATCTCTGCGTTGTTATGATCCCATGTATTGAATTGGATTGAATGACTGCTTTTATTTCTCGTAGAGAGCGAAGTTAGGGTGCAGTCGGCCCTCTCTTACACTTAACTCTCTATTACACAAGAAAATGTATAGTGGGATACGCTTCAAATTTCCGTTATCCCTTATGGAAAATATACATCCAATATCACATTTTGTATATTATTCATGTGTCTTACATATTTTTTCATGTGTTTCATCATCAAATTTCAATATGACGTCATTATATATGCATCTTTCTTCTTATAAAACTCACCATCATCACTATTTCTGTGAAATCACAAATTTCACTATCACTAGATAAGAACATTTTAATTTTGATCATATCAATTAGCATTATACTGTATAATGCAGTTCATTTGTTGGCGACTAATTATTAATTCGAAGCGTTTTACAGGAATCTTTCTTATTGGAACAGGTAAGGAATACGTACTTCTAAATACTACAATACTGCTGCAATACTAAACACTACAATAAACTATTATATCGCTTTCTTCTCCCTCTTCATCTTCTTCTTCTTCTTCTTCTTCTTCTTCTTCTTCTTCATCTTCTTCTTATTCTTCTTCTTCTTCTTCTTCTTCTTCTTCTTCTCTTCTTCTTCTTCTTCTTCTTCTTCTTCTTCCTCTTAGATTTGACTAAGTTTCAATGATAATCATTTTATTGAATGAAAAAGACTAAGAAATTGTCAAAAACCACTGATTTATTGATAATTGGAAAGACCGGTTTCGGTTATTACACCATTGTCAATCTCTGATAAACTATAAACTATATAAACTATCTGATAAACTATAAGAGTTTATAGTTTATCAGAGATTGACAATGGTGTAATAACCGAAACCGGTCTTTCTAATTATCAATAAATCAGTGGTTTTTGACAATTTCTTAGTCTTTTTCATTCAATATGAATAATTACCACAATATCAACTTCTCAACTGCACAAAAAATAATCATTTTATCACATTATGATCTATCTCACAACTCGCAACAGGTACTTAATATTCTGAACTGATAAACATAGCCCATGTTTGGACTATCTTTATTAGAATTTGGGGAAGAAACAGTTTTGGACTTGAAGACACTGAAGAGCATGTATCTATGGATAATAATAATAATAATATCGTGTGACCTTGGCTGGCTCAGGTCTGGTGTCAGAGTTTTCAGGTCGCAACTGATCAATTTCAGGGCCTCTGACATGACCTAACGACTGCTTTTTAGGCAGCCGGGACCGACGGCTTAACGTGTCCATCCGAAACACGGGAGTGGCCCGAGAAAAATATCTTGCCCGGGCTGGGATTCGAACCCGGGCCTTTGGATTACAAAGCCAGCATCTAATCCACTCGACTACGGCCACTCCGTATCTATGGATGTATTTTATCGTTTTCATTCTGAATATCACTATGAAAGAGTTTGAATTAATAGAATGAACCTATACATTTACCTACTAGTCTTTCATAGTTATGTACAATTTTTTCTATCCTTCAAGCTTCAACACAAAAAAAGTTGACCAAATTTTTCGTATTTCGTTTCTCATCGGTTTTTCTTCTCAGTCAAGACTCCACGCAATCCTCTTCCTCATACTTAATCCAGGAAAATAATCTACCTACATGATATGCGATGATGTTTTTCACACAACACTCCACTTTCATCCTAGCTGAAAAAGACCGAAAGGTTAGAATAACTAGTTGCAGATTAAAAACGGGAGTTGAATGTCCGTCCACACAACAATATTATATACATTATAGGAAACATATTATAATAAATAGATATATAGGCTATGGATGCAGCTATGCAGTTGGTCGCTCGTAACTTACGTGGGTAGTAGAACAAACATTCATGCATGCATGCAGCCCAGTGTGTACCTAGAAACCAGTTTACTGTACATGTGTGTGACTGGACGAGCAGAATGCACTGAATCGTCAAAGTTCACTACAACTAAAGTAAAAAGGCGGTACCGTCTCCTAGCATGCAAAGTTAGCACCGGTACACAGTAACTGCGGCACTATAACGGCTTAAGGTTAGGTTGGGTTGGGTTAGGTTAGGTTAGGTAAAGCAACCCTCCCGTCATAAAATGAGAAGGTTTATAGACTGGAGATAGGTTGAGACATATCTAGTGGGTGTTGGTAATAGAGCCGTTGCACATGGAAATTTGAATTAATGTTTGTATTGTTGATGATGTAATTTTCGTTTGAATTTTATCTTCAATTCATAAAGTCTTCATCTAATTGAAGTGTACCCACATTTGATAGTGTTGTAATCACTATTACTTGACTTGAAATAAAGGTACCTATATAATACAGTATTCTTGGAAAATTGCTTGAAACTGTCTTATGATACCGTACGTTTATGGAAACTGAACTTTCAATGGAGATCGGATTATGGAATCTTTAACGAATTAATAATTAATGGATTTAATGAATTAGTTGGTATTGATTGAAGTCACATACATTGCATATTTCACATTTTCAATGCAATAAGAATTGGATACAGTCTCTCTTCTGTGTACGCCCAGGCCTATACTGAAACATTGGTTTATTGCAATCGATTGTAAAATATTGTTATCACTAGCCTAGTTGCAAGACCGTTATGAGCAGTTTTTTTACTTTCCTTGCCCTATTACCATAGGTAAGGAAAGTATTGCTTTCCGAAAAAAATTAAGGTACCCCAATTTCTAAATTTCTATACGTTTCAAGGTCCCCTGAGTCCAAAAAAGTGGTTTTTGGGTATTGGTCTGTATGTGTGTGTGTGTGTGTGTGTGTATGTGTGTGTGTGTCTGATGCAACTCAAGATGGCGGCTAAAATGACGAAAATGTTGACAAAAATAGGGTTTTTCGCGATTTTCTCGAAAACGGCTTCAACGATTTTGAACATATATTTATACCTGAAATAGTCATTGATAAGCTCTATCAACTGCCACAAGTCCCATATCTGTAAAAATTCCAGGAGCTCCACCCCATCTGTGCAAAGTTTGATTTTAGATTCCCAATTATCAGGCTTCAGATACAATTTAAACAAAAAATTCCAAGTGGAAAAGATTGAGCGTGAAAATCTCTACAATTAATGTTTTGTAACATTTTTACCTAACATTTAAAATAAGCTCGAAATTCGAGAAAATGCTTTTATTTCAATTACAAACTGTTGGCAACTGTTGATTCTATTAAATCATTCACTATGAAGAGATAGCAGACTTCGTGTGTCTCCAGCGTTCTTGTACTGTCACCAGCTGGCTTGGATCTTTGAATAGTAGACTTGAGATGCGCGTGAACACTAGCGTCAGTTGATACATTGTCATAACGGCAAGGAAAGTTGTGTGAGTGCGCCACACCAGATTTTATATTAAGACCTTTGTTACACAGTCTATATCAACCGTTCAACGAACAGTGTTTGATTGTCGACGATATTGTATTTTCATGAGTTTTTTGGAAGGAGAAACAGCAGAAACAGAGAAACAGAGAAAGGAAACAGCAAGTATTCTCATGGAATGACATGAGTGACACATGTAAGATAGAATATGAATAACTCTACAATTAAATCGAATAAATAAATAACATCATCTTCACAGATAGTACCTAAGTGATCCACCCGTTTTTCATCTTTAGTAAAAGGCGAAAGATTTATTTGACTTTGAAGTGGAACCAGAACTTTCCTACAGGCTGGAGGGGACTGTGGGAGAGCTTGGCATTTAACCTCCCAAAAATGAAGAAAACCCGACGAACATATTTATGTTGAAAATTATATATTACATTGAACACATCCTATATGTACGTTTCATTCATTAGTATTTGTCTATTTATTGTTGTAAGTGTATTTTATTTTTTTAGGTACCTACGTTAGTTATAATTATCAACTCGTTTGTAATTTTCTTTGTGTCTTTGTTTGATCTTTTTTAAATACGCTGTGGCTACAGTTACGGTAACCGTAACTCCATTCGCGTTCCGGTAAACATTTGCGCAGGCGCGGCTACCGCTATTTACATGTGCATTATGGTGTTGATGGTTTTTGGTGACATGGTTATGATTTCTAAGTAACTAACTAACTTCATTATTAACTAACTTATTTCTAACTAACTTCATTGAAAGGATAGGTTATCATAACCATGTCACCAAAAACCATCAACATCACAATGCACATGTAAATAGCGGTAGCCGCGCCTGCGCAAATGTTTACCGGAACGCGAATGGAGTTACGGTTATCGTAACTGTAGCCACAGCGTTTTAAATAACCTACCTGCGCACAGGTTTTAAACCCATGCAGGTATCATTTTCTCTCGAATATTACCCGTAATTATTTATAATTGACATAATAATTATTCTAGCAGCAATGTTACTTTCTTATAAATTAACTATAAATATATAGCTACATTTAGCATCAACTTGCTAATGCAATAAGTAAGTTCCCTTATTGTTTTTCGTTCTCTTTGTTTGTAATGTTTTTTTTTTGGAAAATAAAGTTCATAAAGTTCATTTCATTACTGGACTGGGCCTGAACAAAGCATAAGCATATATACCCGTTTTTCATGAATTTACTGTCAGCTATCAATGCTATTAAACTAATCAAAGCTAGTTCCAGAGCTAGTGTGTGCCTCCATCTGTAATACTTAATACTAGCATAGCCCCGAACGACCTTCAAAAACTGTAACAACTTAATGAGCCTCTGTTTCATCTTCAATAATCTTTAATTGATTCAGAATACGAAAGCAAGCTGTTTATTCATAATACGAATATTGGAACTCTTTATATCATCTTTCTTCATGATAAAAGGAATTTTCTTATTATTATCATAGAATAGATAACTCAGTCTACCTCGCAGAGGTAAGATCTCCAGATTTCATGTTTATAATTATAATATTATTTTTTTTCTTTATTAATATAAAAACTCCCTTATTACCCCTTTGTGTTATTATCAACGCGAGGTGATCGAAAAAGGATATAAGAACGAACATTATTCAAATTTGGAGAAGAGACCATTTGATTTCAGGTTACTATTAAGTGTTAAGTAAGATGACGAGTAGAGGAATGTGATGTTTCTGTTAATGAAAATGTGGAGAAAAAGGAGATGTGATGAAGATTACTGTGATATCAGGAGGAAAGAAAATGGGATCTCTGTAGAGAATCAATTCTGATGTTGTGGAAACCGAGCAGACATCAGAAGCAGCAACAATAATCGTCGATAGATCGACAGCTGTGGTTGGATTCACTGGAAACTGTCAGTGTTAAATGGATGGGAAGCATTAATGTTATTCATGTGTGATACTGACAGTGTAGCAGGCGAACGATACTCCGACCAGTCAGACCGTCAACTTTTTAAAGAGCTTGTTAGCCGAGAGACAAGTAATAAGTCTTGCCAGCTTCTCAATATTCGTCCTTAAATGGTCATAAGACAGCGATTCCCAGGTCAGCAGGCTCCCTTTTTGCCGCTAAATCACAGGATTCCCAGTTCTTGTGGTGGCCAGCAAACCAGTTCAGCGAAATAACATCATTAATTACGAGGCGGCCAAAAGCTAGTTGAATCTGCTCCGAATTCTGGAACTTTCACCCAGACGTTAACTGAAGTGATGGTTTTTTGTGATAATTTGGTTGTTCAACAGTCATTGAATTTTTATTTAGAAATTACGTCTGTGTTTAAGTTGATGGGTTCCTTAGAAAATATTAGCTATTAATAGTGTGTGGTCCGTTTTATGAGGTTCACCGATGAGGAAGGTTGTTGTTAGAAATGCATCAACCAACTCCAAGTCACATTAGGCTGTAGCAGCTATTTTTCAACTTCTTCCATTTTGTGAATTGAAAATTGACCAGAGATTGATAACGGTGTAATACTCGAAACTATAGTATTTCGAACTGTTTCCAGATAGACGTTTAGAAATTGAAATCAATTTAGAGACTTTGTCAATATCAATTCTTTCTCATTAAATGAGTTACATTTTGGTTGATGAGTAGCCTATAAATGTTTGCTATTTCGTGTAAGTTAATTGGTATTTCAGTGTGCAATGACAGTATAATATCATAGAGAAACAATAGCGTAAGTAGATATCCCTTGGTATAGGGAATTTATGTCGCAACTTTTACTGTTGTCTCAAGCCGATGACTGTCGATTATTGTCAATTTTCATTGTTTTGTTAGAGTGATAGTGTATGAACGGCACAATTTGAGAGACTACCAGCGTCACACTGCTGCATAGGAAAGAACTATGTGAACTATCGGCTTGGGATAACAGTAAAAGTTGCGATATAAACGCCCTATACCATGGGATATCTACTTATGCTATTGTTTCTCTATGATAATATTCAATACATGAGAGGTATTTTTGGAGTAGATTCAGAAACATTAGGGATTGGAAGTAACAATAGGAAGGTGAAAAGTTTGGTCTTATTTGAGTTTATATTTTTTATTATTCGAAATACACGAAGAAATTTGGATAGTCCTATTTTTTTGAATCCAAAAGGATTTTACAGACTTAGTGCCGGTTGCACAACAGCCGGTTAAATTTGAACCGTGATTAATTCCACGAGAACCAGTCAGAGAAGCCTTCTTCTCAAAAACGCCTTCTCTGATTGGTTCTCGTGGAATAAATCACGGTTAAAATTTAACCGGCTGTTGTGCAACCGAGCATTTCTCAATGAACACTTTTATTCTAGGGCTGCTGATCATTGAATTATTATTAGTTGATACAAGTAGTGTTGCAATAAAATAAAGAGTACTCGATAGTTTTCTATTGTGTCTATACTCTATAGTTCACTCACTTACCCCGATAATGTACAGTGTATGGAATCATTCATATTTTGGTCCACTTTATTCATAAATCCTGCTTATATATTATTTCTCGATATTGGTTTGAAAACCTTCAGGGAAGAAGAGTTTTAAGGCTGTGCAAAGGCTGAAAATAAACTTTCTACTGTTGATATTATTTTCCATAGTTTTTCGATTTGTATATCATCAAGCTATCAAAATGAAAAAGTTTTATCAGGAAAACATTTTTTTTCAATCATTACTGTTTGAGATATGAGCCCCTAAAGTTCAAATTTTTGGGGCAGAACATTTCAAATTCGGTAAGAAATAAATCCATGAGATTCAGTGGACCAATTCTTCATGGTATTAATGATTCAATAAAAAAAAACCTGAAAATAACAATTTTTGATTAAGCTATTCATTTAATTTACCAAAAATGACAAAGAAAAACCTTTTTTGAGTTATTTCTGGTCATTTTTAGTAAATTGAATAACTTTCTCAAAATTTAATATTTTCAAAACATTCTTGTTTTACTAAATCAACAATACCATGGAGAATTCATACTCTGAATCTCACGGGTTTTATCTCTTACCCAATTTGAAATGTTCTGAACCAAAAATTTTAACTTTAGGCGCTCACATCTCAAAAAGCAATGATCGGGAAAAAATGTTTTTCTGAGAAAACTTTTTTATTTTGTTAGCTTGATGATATACAAATCAAAAAACTTTGAAAAATATCACCAGTAGAAAGTTTATTTTTAGCCTTTGCACAGCCTTAAATAGAGCCTATTGCCCTCTCTCAATCATTAAATAATTTGTATGAACATCGTTATTTCTGATAATATCCTTATTCTTGTTTCAGATGTTCCATTAGATCCTGAAACTTCAACTGTGCTTTGGCAAAACTCAGTGCGTGCCCTCATTGATTGGTCGGTGATTCCCAAACGTTTCCAAGTATATAATCAACATTCATCAGTGTCTCAAATCACTGAGTATCGAGCCAACATTTAAAACTTCACAAATACAGTTTTACTCTGGAGAGACGCCATAAAAGGCGTCCAAGTATCTTTTGTCTCATCCGAAGAACATTGTAGAGGATTTTGACGTAAATCCCAGTTTGTCTGTCAAATAATGTGTAATTATAAGATTATTTTCTGACAGACAACTCCACTCACTTGCATAATGCAGTTTGACATGACTTCACGGCCGAATCTTGAAATTCATCTCTGTTTTAGGAAAATATTTAGTGGTTTTTAAACATGTACGGATGTAAAAATGTACAAAATTATAGCTCAAGATGATGCGTCAGGAGTTCAAAGATGACTGGGACACAAAAGAACAACAATTTGTAGGATTCGAGTTCAGTATAATTATTATGTCTCCTTCCTAGTGATCTCTCTCTTATCCTGGGACTGAAAAAGACTATAGCCTGGTTTTTTTGTTTTATCACTGTCCTATTTCACAATCCAGAAGGGTTAGATAGCTACTGTGCATGAAACATACATGAGGTGTGTCTACTTCCAGACTGGTACTACATCTTCTAATATGCATCTTTATAATATGCACCGAGTGTACTTTATAATATCCAGGATAATTCTGTATTCATACGATAGTTTTTCAAGTTTCAAACTTAGGTGAAATGAGCCCACAACAAAAAAAAACTTGAGACCTGACTATCATCACACAGTGGATTTCACATAATAACTTAATAAAACCATCAAAAATTGTATCGAGAAACTTTTTTAAAAACTAATGACAGACATAAATTGATAGAGAATCAATTTTGATGCAGCTTGCTCCAAACAAAAGTAAGCATTGCTGTATTATGCAAGTTCTATTCAATTGTTGTGGAAAAAGCTAATTAAGTAGATAATTAGTCAAAATACAAGTAGTGAAGTAGGTATTATATGGTTTCGGCAGTCTGTGTAAACATAGTAAATCGACGCTGTTCGGTTCTCAAACAAGATACAGTATATTTATTTCATTCATTAAATAAAACAATACGTTTTATAACGAAAAGGCATGAGCGCCCAAAACTGTTTTATGTGCAAAAAAGTTGATAAATTCCAAAATATTTTCATTGAAATATATTATTACTTGGTTGAGAATGTGTTTCCGAAATGAGAATCACTGAAAATACTCTTTATTGGACGTAGTATCATTCCCTACACCTAACTCCGAAAATCTGATCACTAAAAACAATTGAATACCATAATTGAAAAATTTATGAGGATTTGGTAGAAGTCAAGTTCACATAATAATTCACAACTCTCGCGCCACGAAGGGTAATTAATATTTCAGATATTGGTGGTAACTATTATTACTATTATATTGATAATTTAATCATACAAGAAACTTCTTCACACTTCTCTACTAGCCACACAAGATAATAAATATTATTCTAAAAAATATATTCGACCTGGAAATTTGGACTACATTGTTCTATAAATTTAAGTTAGAGATATTGAGTATGCCTGTTTTTCTTCCACTAAGTAAATTTGTAATTGAATAAGATGGATGAATAAATGAACAACTTTGTTAATAATTGAATCATATGGGAAATTTCTATTATCCAACACAGAGTTGTTTTACCCGGTGGTCTTCCTTATCCTTAGTAGACCGGACACCAGACCACAGACGAGCGAGAGAGGACAACATCACCAAGAGATGGATCAACAAATGAAAAACTATTATCATTGATTGTTGATTGAATCATATGGAAAACTTCTCTTATCAAACACAGAGTTTTTCCCTGTGGTCTTCCTTAGCAGACCAGACCACAGTCGACTGAGGAGGGACAACATCACCAAAACGAAACTGGGTTGAAAAAGAACGTCGAGGAATTTTAATTGGCAGTATTAGAGCAGCGGGTGGAGGAGTTGCAAGGAGGCAAGAAACTGGCAGTATTATTTGAATGGGGACCATTGGTATTAACTGTACGAGGAATACTGAAAGTTTGGAGTGAATGTGGTGACGCAACAGTTTCACTTGAAAATGATTGAGGCGCGCTTGCATTTACTTTATGGAGTGCTGGCCACTGGTCCAGTTAGTTATTCAATAAGTGCATTTCTATCGCCTACTATCTAATGCTCTGTGATCAAATACGTCTGTCTAGACGTCTGGGATTCTACATGTCAGCTATTATGTTAACAAGAACTAAAACTTCAATCCGCCGCCATTTGGGTAAAAATATCGTAGATCATTTTTATTGATGGCATCTCTTTTTTTTGGAATGGCCTTTAAAATGATGTAGCACACAATGGGTGTTTACA
The DNA here is from genome assembly GCF_014356525.2 of Nilaparvata lugens. Taxonomy (NCBI): domain Eukaryota; kingdom Metazoa; phylum Arthropoda; class Insecta; order Hemiptera; family Delphacidae; genus Nilaparvata; species Nilaparvata lugens. The sequence goes on from NC_052504.1 coordinate 10,878,504, forward strand.
TTTGAAACATTCGAGTTACAACCTGTAAGTCACCTTCTTACGAGGGGTTGAAATTCAGTTGTACTTCAAAAGTTGGAGTATTAGACTAATAAATTATTCTGAAAGTTACAGTATTATATCTACAACAGTCTTCAACTTATTGAAGTGTTCCCTTGCATATAACTAACTCTGTATATTCATTATAGAATCATGTAATAATAAATAATTTAAACTAATATAAAATAAAAATTTGAAATGATAAGAATTTCCGTAATGAAGATTAAACATTCTTATAGCTCATTACATTTCTTCATGACCCACTTACGATTCGACAACACTCTGAAGTTTTCTCAAGCGCATCTTCCAAGATATTTTTGCTATCATCACAAAATACTATGTATTTACTAATATTATTACACGATAGTATGGACAAGTGGATATAGAATAAGAAGAAAAAAATTATTGAATGAGGGATGAAGGAACAGGGTGAGAAGATAATACAAAGAAGAAGGAGAATGAGAATGAGCAGAAGTATGAGTAAAAAGATAGGGAGGATGATAAAAAAGAGAAGAGAGAAATGATGATGATGATGATGATGATGATGATGAGATGATGATGATGATGATGATGATGATGATGATGATGATGATGATGATGATGAAGAAGATCATGATTATGATGATGAAAATGGACGAAAAGAAGAGTGAGAGGCCAGTGAAGAATCAAGGAGTGAGAACGAAAATAGTTTCGGAACAAGTACTCATAAGATGATTGTTCCAAAACTTCATTTTTGAGTGTGAATCATTCATTTGTTTACAGGTGTTGGGGGAAAAGCTGAAGGAGGAGGAATGGAAAGAAGAGAAGGATCAAGAAAATGAAAATAGAAGAAGAAGCAGAAGGGAGGGGAAGAAGAAGAAAAAAAATAAAAAGAAGAAGAAGAAGGAGAGTGATGGAGGGAAACAATCATCGAGAAAGAGACGATACCAATAAAAGAAGAACGATGCTTAGAAAAACAAGCTCAACTAACTAGCGAGTAAAGTCCAGCAGAAAGCTGTTCTACCTCGTTACAAGCTCAGCTTGCTTATTAGCGATGGAATTTGAAAAACGCGCGCAGCGCCCATTAAAAAGCGTCCGATTGTATTCTGAACGCGATGCGATTCCCAACTTTTGTAGTTCTGCAACTTTAAAAGCACATCATTAGTGGAAATGGCAGAATGGCATAGTTCAACAAGTCCCAGGAAGAGAAAAGTTTTTTCAACGTCTGATAGCAAACATTGTTTACAGCAACAATTGTCTTGATAACAACATTGTTGATTGTCTAATCACAGCATAATTGATTATTTTAAAATCTAAGTACATAACCAGATTCAATGTAAGAACCGTAATTGGGATTTCAATATTTGAAACTAGCTTTGTTGGCTGTGTAAATTTCATCAATTTTCAAAAAAATTTTTAAAATATTTGAAAAATTCATCCATTTAAAGTATCATTCAAATTCAACCTCTCTATAGTGAGGTCCACGTTATAATGGCAGTGAAGAAAGATAGGAGAACACCGTTGCCGATCCTCTGTCTTGTCAATGCCTTCTATAGACGGTAGCTGATACAAGTTTATTGATGTAGTATCAACTTTTCATTCTCGTTCAAAAATAATCAATTATATTTTATCAAGCAAGAAATTATATTTTTCAATAATTCCATATAATGAGTTTTCATAATTAAGAATAAATAAATTTCATAAAAAAAATGAATTAATTCAAGCCATCTAAATTCAAAATTTATAATTTTGATGTTTATTTTGAACTAACATTTTATAAAAATTGTACACGTCAAATTCTAACCTCATCTTGGACTTTGCCACCTATAAATTTGGAAGAAGGGAAGAAGAATAGCACAAGGACTACCTTATTATTTTATCTCCTATAATGTTATTGCATTAGTGTCATTTGCATTGTAAATAAATAAAATAAATACATATTTTGTTAATCAATTACTAATTCTACATTGTTAAAAGACGATCTGGCAACAAAGTGAGAAAGAGATAGGGCTATCCGCTTTGTTGAATGATAGACAAGGGTAGCAATACCATTGCTAATCAAACACTGCCATTATAACGTGGACCTCACTATATTTAAATTACTAGTATAATGAATTGTATTCCTTGTAATTTGGCAGAAATTAAATTGAGTGAAAGTCGAGTTGATCTACCCTCTGCTCTGCACAGGGTCAGTTTGGGTTTATTAAGGCATAAGCCACACGTAGCGTTTTATCAGGCGTTTCAAGGCAAATCAGCAGATAATCAGACAATTGGAGAGCTTCCTGCCTTGTCAACTTGCCTGAAAACGCTTCGTGTGGCTTGGCCCTCATTCTAAAAGTGCGAATAGAACGTGTAGGTCGCGGTGAAGATTGATGCCACTACTTAACAGCTGTGCAATGATAAAATACCTGGATTAGTTAATATAGATATATAAGTAGCGAGCTGAAATCTGCATCTCGACCTGAGCGTTCAATTCATTCCCTGGTTGTTAACTCATCTTGGTTGTTAGGCCTACTTGATTTTGATTTTTTTTTTGCTTATTCTGGAAATAATTCATCAAGAACTTTGTCAAAAAAATTGTTGATGAATTTTAAAAAATATAAATTGAGTGATGTATTTCTTCAAAAATGCTAATGAACATCCATGATGCAATGATAGATCTATTTCATGTATAAGGTATTATAATAATTTAACGAAATTCCAAAATAAATGTTGTCACACTTGAAAATATCAGCATATGCAGTAATAAAAGTATCCAGGTTTCTTATGATAATATTACCTTGGATTCTCGTTCAATTATTACTATTATTATCCAAATTCGAATTAATTGATAAATCGTTTTCTATTCAGGTCTAAGCTAGTCACAGAGGTTTCAGGAATCTGGGCATACAATTTTAAACTAGAAATAAAATAGCCTACCAGAGAAGTTAAGAGAAGCATTCTCTACATACCAGTTCCAAAAATTGAATTCTCATTCATAACAAGAGATACTTCCAATAGTAAGAATAATATTGAATAAGAATTGTACCCTCATCAAAAGAAAAAAAAACACCACACTGTCGTCTTTGAACAACTAGATTGTTTTTTTTTAATTATTGGAGTCGCTACGGAATACGGAATTACAGATGGAATTAAATAGAGAATGCATTCATTCAAATGCTAATTAATATATAATTATTAATTTAACGAAAATCCTAAATAAATGCTGTAAATCACCCCGAAGACCTCTGCTACTGCAGACATTGACAACAGGGTTAACAGTCAGATGGAAATTCGAAGAGAACTACTATCCAAAAAGTACTTTTTGGATAGTAGTTCTCTTCGAATTTCCATCTAGCTGTTAACCCTGTTGTCAATGTCTGCAGTAGCAGAGGTCTTCGGGGTGATTTACAGCATTTATTCAGGATTTTCGTTAAATAATAATTGAATACGGAATTGATAATTTAGAGAAGTTTGTTGTTTTCAAAAAAAATCCAAAGTTGTTTTTTTTTCAAAGAGGGTACTATTTCAAATCCATTTCATCCCTATCACTGAAAGTACCCCTTGTTATTCGTAGAAGTCAGATATTTGAATCTAGAATCCGGAGAATGCTTCTCTCAACTTGTCTGGCAGTCTATCGACATTGACGTAGTCTGTTTGAGCATAAGGGGAGCGCTAACCACAAATAATAACTTGGTGGCGACCAGCAGACGATAAATCAGCATTACTGCCAACATTTACGCCCCAGATTCACTTAATACTGGTCAGCATTGGTTGTATGGGAAACGGTCGTGATTCCCCATGCGGAATGCTAACTGTTTCAAGTGAGTCTCAGTGTAGTTTGACTGCAGTAGTAAAGCAGTGAAGTAGTGAAGCGGTGTATTAATTATTATTGCAGCTCAGTGCAGGCTATTAGTGTAAGTCTTGATCCTGGTGGGTGGTATGAGGTAGCTGGTCGGCTGATGCTTAGAAAAAGTACGGGATGTGTGTGTGTGTGTGTGTGTGTGTGTGTGTGTGTGTTCAGTGTGAAAGTTGGCTAGGAGAGGTAAGAGATGCAGAGGGATAGATAGAAGTAGAAAATAGATGGGTGAAAGGGAGAAGGAGAGCGATGAGGAGTTGAAAAAGAAGGGAAAGAAGAAGATAAAGTAGAAGGATATTGGGAGATGTATGAGAGGAGATGAGAGAAAAAATTGAGAAGAAGAGTGAGAAGGAGTGGAATTAGGGGTGAAAGAAGAGGAGGAAGAAGGAGAATATTGGGAGTGGATGAGAGTAGTGGAGTTGAGAGAGGTAAGAGTTCCAATTGATAGGGAGAAGTAGGAAATAGATGGGTGAAAGGGAGAAGGAGTGTGATAAGGAGTTGAATGAGAAGGGAAAGAAAAAGATAAAGTAGGAGGATATTGGGAAGTGTATGGAAGAAGATGAAAGAAAAAAGAAGTGAGAAGAAGAGTGAGAAGGAATGGAATTCAGGGTAAAAGAGGAGGAGGAGGAAGTAGGATATTGGGAAGTGGATGAGAGTAGGAAAGTTGGAAGGAGATTGAGAAGGAATAAGATGAGGAGGGAAAGAAGAAGAGGGAGGAGGAGGATATTGGGAAGTGGATGAGAGTAGTGGAGTTGGAAGTAGATTGAGAAGGGATAAGATGAGGAGTGAAAGAAGAAGAGGAAGGAGGAGGATATTGGGAAGTAGATGAGAGAGGGGGAGTTAGAAGGAGAGAGGGAAGGAAAGGAATAAGGAGAGAAGAAGAAGCAGATGGATATTGGAAAGTTGATGTGAAAAGGAGAGTTGGAAGGAGGGTGAAAAGAAGAATAAGGAGCGAACGAAGAAGAGGGAGGAAAAGGAAATTGAGAAGTGAATGAGTGGGAGGAGGATAAAAGGAGAGTGAGAAGGAAAGAGATAAGGAGAGAAAAAGAAGAAAAATTATAAGGATATTGGGATATTGGGATATTGGAAAGTTGATGAGAAAAGGAGAGTTGGAAGAAGGGTGAGAAGAAGAATAGGGAGAGAGAGAAGAAGAGGGAGGAAAAGGAAATTGAGAAGTGAATGAGTGGGAGGAGGATAAAAGGAGAGTGAGAAGGAAAGAAATAAGGAGAGAAAAAGAAGAAAAATTATAAGGATATTGGGATATCGGGATATTGGGATATTGGAGTTGGAAGGAGAGTGAGGAGGAATGGGATAAAGAGAGGAATAGAATAGAATAGAATGACTGCCTTTATTTTATACGTGGGAGGGCGAAGTTAGGGCGCAGTCGGCCCTCTCTTACACTTAACCCTCAAGGAAGGGGAAGAAGAGAGGAAGGAGAAGAAGAAAAAGTGGAAGGATATTGGAAAGTTGATGAGAGAAGGGTAGTTAGAAGGAGATTTAGAAAACATGAAATAAGGAGAGGGAAGAGGGAGGGAGTGGGGAGGAATAGAAAAAGGAGAGGAAGTAAGAGAGGAAACGATATAGGGAGAAGAGTAGATGTTGTAGCAGTGGAGGACAATAAGAAGAAAAAAGAATTAACGTGGAAAGTGGAAAGGGTGAAAAGAGGAAAGTAAAAGGGGGAAAAGAATGAAGGAGTGATATTATAATGATACTGCAATGAAGAGGAAGAGTTTAGAAATTAGAAGAAGTGAAGAAAAAGGAGTATAGATAAAAGAAGAGAAGAGAAACCGGTGACGCTAATGAAAAAGCTGTAAAAAATAATAATTTGTGGGAAAAGAAATAAATGAAGCCATTGAGAAATAATGTGAATTAGAAGTTGAAGAGAAATTTAGGAGAGAAACTTTTGATTTTTTGGAGGGGGGAAAATTGAGAAGAAACAGGAAAAGGAAGAGTAAGCAGTAACGATAGAATAAGTTTTTTCCAATTTCCATCTTCTTCCCCACCTTTCCAGCACTCTCTTTCTCTTCTCTTTAGGTATAAAATAGAGGCAGTCATACTATTTCCCACAGTTACCTTGAAAAGTGGCCATTCCTGCACTGATTACAGAACGCAAAGAATCACTTTTTCGCTCCAGTGCGCAAAGGAGAAGAAGAAGAAGTATTACTTTGCGCACTCTTAATACTTTGCATATTATCTTGCAGCCATCCCGATCAGCTGTTGACAAAGTTGGCGTGTATTTTGAATGCAAATTTGTTCTATCTATATTTTTTCTGATTTTCAAATAAATAAAAATGAGAACTCATTCAATTATTATAAATTTTGAATATTATTAATTATTCGTTATTTCAAATAATATTTTTTTTTTCATTCATAAATTGATTGGTTGAAAAATTATTTAGAAATTAAGATTCACTCAAAATTATTCAAATTGATTGGATTAATTTAATTTTCAATTTGAATAAATTATCGATTATTAAGTTTCAATTGGATTATCAAGTTTAAAATAAATTAATGTTGTTATTAATAACAAAATTATACAGACAAACACTTGATGGATTTCAGCCATAATTTTACCCATAATCAATCACTTCTCATATTCAATGGTAACTGAAGGAAAAAATTAATGTAATGTGGAATACGTGAGCAAAGTTCCTCTGCTGCACTCAAGGAACGTTTCCGCCCTCGCCTACGGCTCGTGCGTAAACGTTTCCTTCGGTGCAGCAAACTGTCACTTTGCGCACTAGTTGCACAAATAACTATTTCCGATTTCCATCTTCTTCCTCACCTTTCCAGCACTCTCTCTCTCTTCTCTTTAGGTATAAAATGAAGGCAGTCATTCTATTCTATTCTATTCTATTCTATTCTATTCTATTCTTTCCTCCTCACTCATTTCTAACTTCTATTTTCATCTTGTTCTCATTCAGGCCTACTCTCCTCTTCACAGTGATATCAGTTCTTTTTCCTACCCCTTATTTCTCATTCTTATCCATCATATTCTTCTTTTACTCCAACATTCTATCTCTCCACCACGTCCTCCTACTCCTACTCATCCTCCTCCTCCTCTTCCTCCACCTCCTCACCCACTCCTCCTCCAGCTTCCCTCCTCCTCCTTCTCCTCCTCCTCCTCCTCCTCCTCCTCTCCTCCTCCTCCTCCAGCTACCACTACTGACTCGTGACCAGGACGATAAGTAATTATATTAGGGTCATAAAGACGGACGCCATCGAAATATTATTACGATAAATCTGCTTAGAATCGAGCGACCGATGCTGAGTGATTCACTTAAAACGGTCAGCATTCCTTATAGAATGACATCATTGCATCCCATTCAACCAATGCTGACAGTTCTAAGAGAATCTCAAAGTAAACCTCACTGGAGGCTCAGCTGCCGCTTTGCAATAAATAAATACTTGGCCGTTATAAATCGGTGTGTATATATATATAATATATATATATATATATATATATATATATATAATTATGTGTGTATATATATATACTCTGCCCAGCTGTGATGTGCATTGCTATAGTGAGGTCCACATTATAATGACAGTATTTGATCAACTTTGGTTTTGCTATCCTTGTCTATCATACAACATAACCGGTGGTACTATCCTTTTCTAGGTCCACAACGATGCCAATTATGTTTTTGATAGTGTAGAGATATGATTATTTAATGCTGAGAATCGGCATCGCTATTCTTCTATCTTTATCCACTGCCACTATAACGTGGACCACACTATAGCATTATATATGATTAGATGTAGTTGAGCGGCTTTTATCATTACTTGATTTCGCAAGACGAGATTTGGCTATGTAATCACTTGTTTGCCGATAAATAAGCCGGCAGGCTCGCTTCGTTCGCCTTGATTGCCGAACTGTCGCCCTGGCACTGAGATGCTCGATATTATATTACATTTTGAGGGAGTTAATGAATTTTTCGTATCGTATGGAAATAACCTATTTGTATTGTATGGAGAAGTCACAGTTTCATATATTCTGTATCAGATGGAATTTTATTTTTATTTTATTTTATTTCATTATACTAATTTTTACAAGAAGCACTGAATGGGAGAGAAAAACTAAGGATACTCCTTGTACTATTTTCTCTCCCAAATTTGGATAATAATTTGAAAGTCCGAAATGAGGTTATTATTCCACTTTTCTGAAATTAAGTTCTTTTTCACTCAAAAACTACAGAAACTAAGAATTTTTAATTTTGAAGGTTGAGAAACTGGATAGGAAACAAAAATATTACACTCAAATCACTAATAATTGAAACATTTTCACGTAATTTTACAAAATTAAGAGCCAGAAAAATGGAACTTATTAAATCTGCTCAATTACTGAGATATTGCAATTATTCAAATGCTATTGAATTAATAATTATTATTGAACGAAAATCCAAATTAGATGCTGTAATTCACCCCGAAGACTTCTGCTACTGCAAATATTGACAACAGGGAAACAGCCAAGTGGAAATTCGATGAGCACTACTATTCAAAAATTATTTGTCAGCCCGGGAATGACAAATAATATCTAAATAGTAGCACTCATCGAATTTCCCTCCAGCTGTTTGCCCTGTTATCAATATTTGCAGTAGCAGAAGTATTTGAGGGAGAATATTACAGCATTTAATTTGGATTTTCGTTTAATAATAATTATGATGTATCAATTATTCAAGAGTTCCATTATATTAATCGAGTACCCATAGTTTTCATTTTTTATTCAATTTTGTAGCATTCACCGACCACCTATAAAAGGGGCTTTGTCACAAATTCAGAGCTTTAACATTATTGTTATGCTGCATCTCACAAGGATAAAAGAGTAAACACACATCTCGAGCAGTTTATCAATATTATTAGCTATAAATTCGAAAACACTATTTTTGTCATAGTCATTCAATCTCAGCTGTTCCCCATGCATGAAATCAAGCCGGTGAACAGCTGTTTGCAGAACAAATTAACATATGATTCCATGAAACCATATGTTTTCTTTACAGTCGAGTATGTTTCCTACTTCCGAAATAGGAACAGCAAAACTGCTACAAATAAACCACCTTCAGCGCTCCAGGTGGACGTTTTGTCATCTTCCACAAAATTTCTGATTCAGAATTTGTAAACTAGGTCATGTTTATAGAATGCATGTAGTAGCTTCAGAACAAGCAGGGAATGTTTTCTATTTCTCAATTATTCTTCTTTAGATTATTATGACGAAAAATAGTGTACGTTACTTGGACGTGAATGTCTTTTGCAGTGCTCAAATGAAATTCTAGTCTTCGCTAACGCCTCGACTAGAAACATCATTCTAGCCTGCGAAAGGCCCCTTCCTGTCCATGTGACGTAAGATACCATTCTTATCCAGATACATGCCATCAATAGCTCAAGCACAAGCCGAGGAATCCAGCGCACGTCATCCTCCGGAAAAAAGACAAATCACATTCCGGGTTCTCGAGAAAATCCATTTTGTCATAATATATTATGTTTCTCTGAGAAGCCACAAAGTAAAAGGATTTCATTCCGGTGGAGATGCACTCATAATCTGAAGCAGGAACTCCTCAACACCCTTTCCGACTTCTACAAGTCTTTAGGAAAGTCGAATATATTCATGGATTGGTGAATCAACTGAATTGAATTTGAACAAACAACAACTAGCTCCAATATTCACACAACATATTCCCAAAGTTTCATACCGTTCTGTCAAGTAGTTTTCGAGTCTATAGGGAACAAACAAACTGACATTCATTTTATATATAAATAGATTGGTGAATCAACTGTATCGATTTCGTACATTTTTGGTCAAGTACCTACATTTTCAAAGAAATGTGGTACGTAAAGAAACCATAATGGGAAGATTCTTCCTGCTGAAGGTTACATGAGCTCATATGAGCTCTTGGCTTGTGCGTGAGTAATGAGAATGATAATGATAATGAGAGATGAGTGAACCTACAATTTTTTTGGTGAGCTCCGAACCACCGGGACGAGATTTGAGCCCTGATTTTGTGTAAATTTCAACACAAAATGTTCAACACGACTGTTCTACACTATCTTGAACATTTTCTTCATCTGTGTCTGAAGAATTATCCTATTTTATAAGCGAGCAATTTCTGTATTTTTATATTTATATTTATATCTGGTTTTTTATGTTCAACGGATCTCGAAATCTGCTCTAACGATTTTCACGAAATTTGGAACATTGTAGGTTTATGATATAAAAATTCGATTGCACTAGGTCTCATCCTTGGGAAAACTCGCTGAACGACATTAAAATGATAATTCATCCTGAAACAGCTGTGGATAGTAAAAAGTGAGTGAGCGAGTGAGTATATGAAAAATCAAGATATCGCATCCCCGAAATTCATAAGATGACGTATTTAATAGCCAACTGTGAAATATGAAACGATCATCTTAGAGAATTTTGTTCTGTTTATCAATAAATAAAAATAACGACCGAAGCTCGGTGTCCCGATATTTCAGTGTAAATTGTTATTGGTAGTTTCACTATTCCAAATGGTGTGATATGAAGCTATAGTCACTTTGGATCAACCTCATCCATCAACATACAATTCCGAGGTGTTAGTGAGAGAGGAGGTGAAGAAATGGAAAGTGTCGGAGAAGGAGGCTGTGAAGAAGAAGAAGATTGAGAGGAAGAAGAAGAATGAGAAGAGGAAGGAACTTGAGGAGTGGAAGAAGGTGAAGTGGAGAAGAAGAGGAAGAAGTCGAAGAAAGATAATGAGAAGAAAAAGAATAATAGAAAATAGGAAGATTCAGATGGAGAAGAAGGGAATTGTTGAAAGAGCAGTTGGTAGAGGAGCAAGAAAACAAGAGAAATAAATAAGAGAAAGAGACTTCAAACATATGAGAAATCAGTATAGAAGAATACGCTACTATGAATAGTTCACTACTATTAGTAGTGATAAGTTTACTTCTATACTCGAAGGAGGAGTAGTAGTATGAGAAGGAAGAGAAGGAGAAGGAGAAGGAGAAGGAGAAGGAGAAGGAGAAGGAGAAGGAGAAGGAGGAGGAGAAGGAGAAGAAGATGGAGAAGGAGAAGGAGAAGGAGAAGGAGAAGAAGAAGAAGAAGAAGAAGAAGAAGAAGAAGAGAAGAAGAAGAAGAAGAAGAGAAGAAGAAGAAGAAGAAGAAGAAGAAGAAGAAGAAGAAGAAGATTGTGGATAAGAAGGAGATTGTAAAGAAGAGGAGTTGGTATAGGGTCAGAAGAAGCGGAGAAACAAGAGGGGAATGAGAACGAGAAATTACGAAGAGAAGAGAAATCAGTATAGAGGTGTAGGCTACTATAGGAATAGGAGAAGTAGGAGAAGTTGTATAGTGAGGTCCACGTTATAATGGCAGTGGATAAAGATAAAAGAATAGTGATGCCGATCCTCTGAATCAATTAATTATATTTCTACACTGTCAAAAACATAATTGGCATCGTTGTGGACCTAGAAAAGGATAGTACCACCGGCTTTGTCGAATGATAGACAAGGATAGCAAAACCAAAGTTGATCAAGTACTGTCATTATAACGTGGACCGCACTATAGGAGAAGCGTGCGCGAAACGCGCCAAGGTCGTAAAGCGTGTTGCAAGCAAGAGGTGCACTCCACACTGGTCACCCTCTCACTCACACACCCTCTCACTTCCACACTGGTAACTCTCTCACTCGCACATTCGTACATTTGCACAACCGCACACCCTCTCACTCGTACATCCGCACAACTGGAGCGAGCGAGCGATCGTAACAACGGTAACCGACATCCGATAACCACAACAGCTGATTATTGACGTATCGGGTAGTTTGCTCTTCACACTTTTTCACTCTCACCATCTTTCACTCTCACCATCTTTCACATTGTCTCTTTCTATTTACTATCTCCACCTTTTCCCCATCCTCTCATTTCCACCATCTCTCACACTGTCTCTCTTTCTTATTCACTATCTTAACCACTCTTATCCTCTTTCCCTCACAGACTCTCATTATGACTCTTTTTCATACACTCATTCTGTCTTATTCACTATCTCAATCTCTCTCATTCTCTTTCTCTCTGTCTCTTTCTCTCTTTTGGTAGAGAATTAGTGTGGAGGATATTTTTAATATGCTTTCTGAAGAATGGATATTGATATGTCCAAAGCTCCGCCAATTTATGTAGATACATAACAATATAATTATCTATAGTTATTATATTACAAATTGCTTTTTAATATCATAAACAGTTCAATAATTATTTTCTTAGTCTATATTATGTAAATTCATCTATAATTTTGCTGTATTGTAAGCTATTGTATATAAGTGTATAAGCCAGTATTTACATTGTAATCTACATAAAGTACTCAATCAATCAATATTTTTTCTCACTGTCTCTCTCACTCACAGCACCTTTTGCGCTCTCTCTTTCTATTCAATATATCCACCTCCCTCACACTGTCTTTCATCTCCACTATCTTTAACATTGTCTTTATATTCACTATATCCACCTCTCTCATCCTCTTTCTCACTCTGTCTCCCACTCACACCATCTTTCACACTGTCCCTTTCGATTCACTATCTCAGCTTTTCTCACACTCTCTCTGACTGTCTCTCTCACTCTCACTCACACCATCTTCCACACTATCTCTTACTATTCAATATCTCATTTTTCGTACACTTGAGAAGTGGGAAACGATTGTGGATGAATGATGTTTGAAGAAGGAACAGAAGGAAAACGAAAATATAGAAAGAAAGTGAAGTGGAAGATGATGAGACGAGACGAAGAGATTGATTGAGTACTTTATTTATGTAGATTACAATATATACTGGCTTATACACTTATGTACAATAGCTTACAATACAGCAAAATTATGGATGAATTTACAAAATATAAATAAGAAACTGATTATTGAGCTGTATATAATATGAAAAAAAAACAATTTGTAATAACTATAGATAAAATAGATAATATTGTTATGATAAATAATAAATAGATGTTTTATTGTAGCAGCAAAAGAGAACATCAAATGCATTACAACGTCAAATGGTAACAAAAGTAGACACATAAAAAATAAATAGAACTATGCATCTACATAAATTGGCGGAGCTTTGGACATATCAATGTCCATTCTTTGGAAAGAATATTCGAAGAGTATTCTTCCCACTAACTCTCTACCAAATGGAGACAGAGGCTTGTAACAGGAAGAAGAAATAGGGATCAATATTTGAATATACACTACTGTGATTTGAAATAACACAACTGTTCTAAATATTGGGCTCGGAGGTTAACCGTATATTGCAATGACTCTTCTTTATCTAGATGTTTAGTGTATTATTGTTACTGATATATCAATAGTGTAAATATAACTATAGTGAGGTCCACGTTATAATGGCAGTAGATGAAGATAGAAGAATAGCGATGCCAATTCTCTGCATTAATTGATCATATTTCTACACTGTCAAAAACATAATTGGCATCGTTGTGGACCTAGTAAAGGATAGTACCATCGGCTATGTCGCATGATAGACAAGGATAGCAAAACCGAAGTTGATCAAATACTGTCATTATAACGTGGACCTCACTATAGTGTGTATATCTGTATATCAGTCGATCCTTTTCCAATCACGTATTTGTTGTGTGTAGTGTTAAAAAATCAATGTGTAAATCTAACTCAAAGCTAGTATATAGTAGTCTACTAACGTCGTATCTAACTAATATCCGATAAGTGTTTATCTAACTGATAATCAGTGTATCATGTGTACAATATTCTGAAAGATAAAATATAAAACCCTAATTGGTAGGAAATAGTCTTGGAAAATTATTAATCACTCTGAAAAAAAACTACTTTGATGATTTTCCATTCAAATAGAGAATAAGCTCAGTTATTTGATCTTGATTTCCGCTACTAGTATTCAATTGAAGTTTAAAGTTCAAAATCTATTGAAGGAATTCAACCTGATGAAGGAATGTAGCCTATCCACAGGGCGTGGTCCTATAGCCACAGGCATATGGTAATAACTTCAATACAAGTCTAATTTATGGAGTATTGTAAGTTCAAATGAGCACTCATTCTAGATTATTATTTATAATCTTCCAGACATTAACACTCAGTGTGACTCGGTTATGAAATACTCTGGTCTAGAAATAATATGAGCGTAGTTAATAATGATTGAAGATCATAATTAATATTTTTCTTGAAGTTTTGAAATGGGAGAGACTTCATTACCTATCGAAGATAAAACTCACATTGTAATGGGTTAGAAGGTCTAAGCTCAGATGAGAAAGCGTAATAGAGGTTTCTGTCATTGAGTCAACTGAATTCAATAACACAACAAGAAATTGATTAACTCATGAAATATATGTTTGTATGATATTATATTCTTAATATTAGTAGACAATAAAAATTTATACAATTTTTATAATATCTTATTCTATTCAAAATAACAGCAAACAATTATTTTTAATCTGCAATTCAAATCTGAAACGCGTGATCTGGAGTCAGCCATTTTTGGTAGCCGCTCAGCTGATAAAATTGTTACAACTTTTGCCGATAGATAGCGCAATCGGCAGTGCCAATCAGCCGACCAGTTTTTAGGTTTTAGAATTTAGGTTATGTTGTTAGGAAACATTGTCACCAATACGTAAGTTATTAAAATTATTTTATTTGCAGTTTCTATAAAAAAATGTAGATGGAGGAAAAATGTTGTGTACATCACGAGCGAAATAGTATATTTCGCACCTAGGGCCGAAAAATACTTTTTCTCCCTCAGGAAAATTGTTGCCCTCGGCTTCACCACGGGCTTCAAACTTTTTCCCACAGGGAGAAAAAGTCGTACTTTTCACTCCAGATATACAAATAACTATCAAATTCGAGAAGGAAGAAGAAGATGCCCATTCTCGAAAGCGTATCAAGGATATCCTTCCCTTCAGAACTTGAACGTAATTTGGGAAAGATTTTGGAAAAAAGGGCCGTAATTTGGGAAAGATTTTGAAAAAAAGGAGAAGAAGATATCTGATGATGAAGAGGTGGAAGAGTGAGGATAATGAGTCACAAAGGAAGGAGACTTGGAGGATGAAGAGGAAGAAGAAGGTGAAGGATCAAAAGGATCAAGACCTTCACTGTGGTGATGATTTCAAAGTGTTCTTTGTATTGAGCAAGGCTGCGCTGTAACTAGTACTGCTGTACAGTTATTGTGAGGCTCTCTATTGCGAATGAGCGAATAAGTACAAACGAATTAGTCTCCTCATTTTCAGACATGGCTTACAAAGTCATCATCCGACAGAGCAACAACAAAATACAAAAGCGGAGAAGAAGGAGAAGGAGAGGAAGAAGAAATAGAACTATAGTGAGGTCCACTTTATAATGGCAGTGGATAAAGATAGAAGAATAATGATGCCGATTCTCTGTATAATTAATTATATTTCTACACTGTCGAAAACATAATTGGCATCGTTGTGGACCTAGAAAAGGATAGTACCACCGGCTTTGTCGAATGATAGACAAGGATAGCAAGACCAAAGTTGAAAAAATACTGTCATTATAACGTGGACCTCACTATAGACCTTGTTACTGAGAAAAGCCACGAAGGTCTGAAATAGATGATCCATCAACGACCAATGATAATCATTCTAAGTTATTCTTATATTTCTTCTACTTGCTGTTGTTGTTCTTCTCCTCCTCCTCCTCCTCCTTCTCTTCTTCTTCTTCTTCTTCTTCTTCTTCTTCTTCTTCTATTTTCATATTCTCCCCTTTCACCTTAGTTATCCCTTGTTTTGCACTTCTCAATATCTCTCGACCATTCTCTAACCACCGCTTTTGACTTCTACTGAACTCATTAGTTAGACAGTATTATTATTATTATTATTATACATTATTGATTAATGAGTTATATTAATAAATCAATAGTTCTATCCTGAACTCAATATTCTTCTCTAATTTGAATTATCTTCCCATCTTCTCCCAAACTCTTTTTCCACTTCTCTAGTTGTCAAACATCTAGCCGATCTTTTTCCTAGCTATATCTAGTACTATTTTAAATCTCTTTATGATAATAATAATACTGAGGGTGATGCCCACATAAGCTTTTAGGCTTGTCCGTGGTTAATGAGTGAGAGGGATGATGATGAGATATGACGACTACTTTTTAGGCAGAAGGGACCGACGGCGTATCGTCTCCACCGAAAGTCGGGGAGACGATACTGTATTATCTTCAATGTTATTTTTTTTCTTGTTATTTTATTTGTTATTGAACTCATTCCATCATTCTCTTTCCAATTTTCAATTTTCCTCTTCAAATTCTATCTCCTTTCCATTTTTTAGTCTCTCTTCTTTGGGCCCATAAATTCAACATTGCTCTCCAACTATTTCCATATTCTCTTAACATGCTGTCCCCCACTTGTTCATGGTCTTCTTCTTCCTCTTCCTCTTCTTCACTCTGTTCTTCTCAATTACTTTTGTCCACCTTCTTCGACCACGAGACTTCTTTGGCCTCTCCTTTATTCCCATGATTTACTACAAGTATAATTATTATATACAATTACACTAATGTAGATGTACCTAAGCAATACACTTGTAGATGTACCTCTCCAACTACACTTGTTCCATACTCTTCTTATTCTCTTCTCTCCACTTATCCTTGGTCTATTTCTCCCACTTTTTCACTCCATTTCACTTTTTTTCCTTTTGTACTTCTTCTTCAAACACTGATCTATTCTCTCTGTTGTTTAGTGCAATGGGTCTATCTAGACCTAGCACGTCATAATAAAAAATCAATCAATCCATTTCTACCAATTTTCTATCCTTCTTTCTCCAATCCTTCCTGATATTCTTTTCCTCCTATTCTACTTTTCCTCTTGTGAAATCAAGATAATACTTTTGAATCGAAGAATGGAAATCCTCTTCCTTGCCCTCTTTTACCTGATGAGTAATCTTACCCTACTTTGTATCACGTACCTATAGCCTATTCTCCAAACAAAATTAAATAGAAAACGGTAATCCCAACAAATATAGCAATCGACAATCTCCAAGCTTGTTAGGCATCACTAGAATATTACACAAGAAATATGTGTATCAAACAGCACTGATCACAGATCACATTATAACCGTTATTACACGGCCTATTGCGAATTATCTCATCGAATGCACACGCATAGTGCAGGGTTATGATTATCTCAAACAGATTTCATAAGGCGATGTTTCGCTTTAAATCGCCGGATGATGATTTCGAGCATCTGAAAATTGGCTTGGTCGAAAAATTGATTCATATAATTTTATGTCGATCGAGAGCGCAGAGCGAGGCCCCACAAGATGAGTGAGTGATATTCCGGTTACTGTGATTTCGAAATAAACCAGACGGATTTCTCCTCCTTCTTCTACTTCTTCTCTTCTTCTTCTTTGTCTCATTTTCTACGTATCCTTCTCCTAATCCTTCTCCTCATTCTCCTCCCCCTCGTCATCCTTCTCCTCCTCCTCCTTCACCTCATTATAACATTTTCGAGTTGTTTTACACTATTTATTTTTTAGTTTTATAGCATGTTTTCATAAAGAGAAAATGTCTGCAGAAAGTTTTCCCCTACAGGTATTATAAACCAGAAGGCAGAGGATCAACTATATGGCCACGGAAGAGTTGGCAATAACTACATGTTATGTATGGATTGTAATGGACATGAGTCACTTTAACCACAGAATACAAGAAGTTTTCTCTGCTTTAACTTAATAAGCTGTTTGTAAGTTGGAATAGGCTATAGCCTAGTCCTTGCACGTAAGAGACGATGATCTATTGAACTATAGACTAACATTAATGTAACAATATATTATTTTATATTTAACTTAATGTATTGTATTAATAATTGAATCTTTGTGAGTTTGCATATCTTTGTTTTGCAATGTGGGAATAAATTGATTTGATTTGATTACTGAGGAGTAGGTAAATGATCATCTATCAAAATTTGGAACAATGAAGTATAATAGGCTATTCATGCATTTGAGTTTCTCTCATGAAGATTTTCATAAATTCTAAAGGTGCAAACAGAAAAAGTAAGTTGTGGTTTAGATTTTGGCTTCGATCGATACCACTGTAGCTTTTATAGGATAAGTTTAGACTTGGAAAATATCCGTGTTGCCAAATCGTGCAAAATTTCAATCTCTCCAATCAAGTCCATATATGACAGGATGTATTCGACAACACAGCTGATGCAGAGTTGTCAATTTGAATATATCCGGCCATATGAGCTTGCATGAAGAGACTTAAATTTCGCACAATTAAACAAGGATATTTTCTCCGAAATTAAACTTATTTTATACATACCAAAATTTATTATGAAAGCATTTGAATGTCAACCCAGTGAAGGAAATCGAGATGAGATTGTAATGTTCATACCCATGCTTTACAATTAACATACTGTAATGTAACTGATTATTTGACATGCATTTTCACAGTCCGAGAGTACCCATTGTTTAGAAATTAAAAGTGTTGACGACGGTGAAAATTCATGACAAGTTAAATTGGACTGTAAAATGTATGCCTCGATTACATGTATCGATTAATGTATAATTGGTTACATTACAATACATACATTGTAATTGGCGTACATTGTTGTCATTAATAGCTCAACAATGTGTTTGTGTTACATGTAGATCGATCGCGGTCGCGATCTACACTGAAAGCTGAAACCTGAACAATTTTTTTCACGCTGAAACAGACTATATTGAAACCCTGAAGCGAGGTTCAATATAGTCTGTTTCAGCGTGAAACAGGGTTCAATATAGGCATTCAGGGTTTCAATATAGTCTGTTTCAGCGTGAAGAAAATTCTGTATCTGTCTCTTAGAAATGAAATTAGAATTAACCATCGTCAGTAATGTGACCTCGGTCCTAGTAGCTGTGAAACAAAATTCCTCTATATTTCATCAAAATAGCTATTTAGAGAATTCATCATTTACCTATACTTCTCAGTAATCAAATCAAATCAATTTATTCCCACATTGCATAGCAAAGATATGCAAACTTACAACGATTCAATTATTAATACAATACATTAAGTTAAATATAAAATGATATATTGTTACATTAATGTTAGTCTATAGATTGCGTGGAATTCCCTAAGAAGACTGAATGGGGGAGAGCTCTTGCAAAAATAAATTGTATGTTATTAATGCCTTCATAATCTGCAATTCATTTGTATGGATAAATTTCACATCATATTCTACAATTCAACTTACTGTATGGATTAAATTCAATACTTGTGTTGCTTAAGCTGGGTTTACACCAAAGTTGTTAACAAAATGTTAATAACTTAATCCTTATAGATTCTATTAGATTGAACGGAGCTTGTCAAACACGTAATGTTCATCATGTGTATGA
Source organism: Nilaparvata lugens (assembly GCF_014356525.2). NCBI lineage: Eukaryota > Metazoa > Arthropoda > Insecta > Hemiptera > Delphacidae > Nilaparvata > Nilaparvata lugens. Next base: position 10,897,683 of record NC_052504.1, read on the forward strand.
TAAGTTATGTTCAATCTAATAGAATCTGTAAGGACTAAGTTATTAACATTTTGTTAATAAATTTGGTGTAAACGCAGCATTAGAATGCCTGATTAATAGCAAATCTAGAGTAAAATTCAAGTACACGATGTACTAAGATTACAGTACTTCTAAAGTGAACTTGGATCTAAACACACAATACCAAGGTGAAAATTCTCATTAACTGCTGAATAGATGCAAGGTTGCCCCAGGAGGGGGCTCGGTCTGCTGATTTTATCTCCGAGTTGTTGATGTCATTTTGATGCTTTTATATCTGTGTTGATGCCATTTTGATGCTGTGACGAATCAATGATGAAGCCGGAAATTGCATCCGACATCAAAGTCAACCTGAAGCGTCATCAAGAGCTGCCAAGATCTTGACATCAACCGACAAAATATTTTCGAAGATTAGTGGGTTTTTATAGGTCAGGGCTCTGTCAAATTCACTTCTCATATACTCATTATTCCTCATTCCTGTTGATATAGATTCAAAGTAAGGATACATTCCAGTAATGATTCATTTATTGGAGTATTTATCGATAAATTTACACTGTCTTCAGAAATGTTGTGGAACTTCTTCATGATGAGGTGACAAAGTGATTACACAAATGATGAAGATGATGCCAAGTATGGCGTTGAAACTCGAGTCTGGTTTCAAATTAACTTATTTATGTGGATTTGACAATGTTTGTGTAATCACTTTTTCACCTTAGTTTTGTGTAGTAGTGGTTTTTTTTATCGAAATTAGATACAGAGTCTTAAAGGTGATATTGTAGAGTTATAGTACCTAATATTGTAATATTTGATTATGTCATCATTTGAATCAAAAGGATTATTGTTGCTGTATGTATCGTTATTTTAGAATAGAAAGACTCTAAAGTCAAAACCAGCACAAATGTATTAAGTATTGAAATTCTGGTGACAAATAAATGTGTCCATGGAATGGAAGGAACATTATTGTCTTCTGTTCTCATTTTCTTCATTTTATTTCTATATTCACGTTATCCTTCTGCTCCCTTTTTAAAGATTCTACACTCATTGTTCCCCACTTTTATTTTTTCCTTCAGCATTCATGAAATTCTTTATTCGTGAATTCCTGTATTTGGAGCATAATTCTCAGTTTATTCTTTATTGATTCATACAATAAGTACATCAGAAAAATGATAGGGAGAGAAAAAATAAGGTAACCTTGTGCTATTCCTCTCCCAAATTTAGATAAGGCTACACATAGTCCAAAATAGGTTAAGCTTTGTAGTTGTTCACTTCACAAAATTTTCAGTACTTAATTATTTTGCAAAGTGAATTTAAAAATCTACAAGTAGATGCTTCAAAACCAAAAATAAGAGAAATATTTCACATTATTATCACTAAAAAAGGAAATATTCACATATTAAAGAAATAATTTTGCAGGATCAAAAAAAGAACTTAATATTCCTAGTCTCCCTAGTATTATCCTCTTTAAAGGTTGTTAAAGTGTATGTTTGTTCCTAGGTAAGTTGTGTAGTGTTTATATTATGTGCTCAATCAAATTATTGATTGCATTTCTTGAACTTAGTCTTCTCATTCAATATTCATTCATCTCGTCACATCTACAATCCATAAATAATTTTCTTCATATACCCATTAAACCAAAAAGTGCAATGGCAACCGTGTTTATTAACCCACACATCTGTAGAACCATTCAACTCAATAAACATGTTTAAGTCTGGGTAAATATTTTGAAGTTACCGTAGATTTTCCACTTTGAATATCCTCCACATCTAATTCCCATGAATCCAGTAAACGTTAGAGTAAGCTATATCAATTATTATAATCAACAATTAAACGTTCTAAATTTGGATTGAATTCGATCGTCTATGCTGATATCTCCTGTAAGTTCAATTGTTTGGATCGACAAAAATAATTCTTATAATAATCTTGTAATTGTCTCACTTGTAGACCTTTGGAACTGGAACAACTTCATTGCCTAACTAGTGCACGTGTCTTTTCAAATATCATTAGGTTGGAAAAATATATTCTAATTTGACTTCTATCTTCGATAGGTAATGAAATCTCTCCCATTTCAAAACTTCAAGAAGAATAATAATTTATGATCTTCAATCATTATTAACTACGCTCAAATTATTTCTAGACCAACGTGTCTTTTCAAATATCATTAGGTGGAAAAAATATATTCCAATTTGACTTCTATCTTCGATAGGTAATGAAATCACTCCCATTTCAAAACTTCAAGAAAAATATTAATTTATGATCTTCAATCATTATTAACTACGCTCATATTATTTCTAGACCAGAGTATTTCATAACCAAGTCACACTGAGTGTTAATGTCTGGAAGATTATAAATAATAATCTAGAATGAGTGCTCATTTGAACTTACAATACTCCATAAATTAGACTTGTATTGAAGTTATTACCATATGCCTGTGGCTATAGGGACCACGCCCTATGGATAGGCTACATTCCTTCATCAGGTTGAATTCCTTCAATAGATTTTGAACTTTAAACTTCAATTGAATACTGGATCTTCTAGTAGCGGAAATCAAGATCAAATAACTGAGCTTACTCTCTATTGAATGGAAAATGATCAAAGTAGTTTTTTTCAGAGTGATTAATAATTTTCCAAGACTATTTCCTACCAATTAGGGTTTTACATTTATCTTCCAGAACAGTGTACACATGATACACTGATTATCAGCTAGATGAACACTTATCGGATATTAGTTAGATACGACGTTAGTGTTAGTAGACTACTATATACTAGCTTTGAGTTAGATATTCACATGGATATCTAAACACTACACACATCAAATACGTGATTAGAAAAGGATCAACAGATATACAGATATAGACACTAGTTAGATTTACACTATTGATATATATCAGTATCAATAATACACTGAACATCTAGATAAAGAGAAGTCATTGCAATATACGGCAATCCTCCGAGCCTAATATTATTAGAACAGTTATTTCAAATCACAGTAGTATCTATTCAAATATTGATCCCTATTTCTTCTTCATGTTACAAGCCTCTGTCTCCATTTGGTAGAGAGTTAGTGGGAAGAATACTTCGAATATTCTTTCCAAAGAATGGACACTGCTTCAAAGTCCGAAGCTCCGCCAATTTATGTAGATGCATAACAATATATTATCTATTTTATCTATAGTTATTACAAATTGTTTTTTTCATATTATATACAGCTCAGTAATTAGTTTCTTAATTTATATTTTGTAAATTCATCCATAATTTTGGTGTATTGTAAGCTATTGTATATAAGTGTATAAGCCAGTATATATTGTAATCAACATAAATAAAGTACTCAATCAATCAATCAATCAATCAATCAATCTCCTGTGCTCTTCGTCTCGTCTTATCATCTTCCAATTCACTTTATTTCTATATTTTCGTTCTCCTTCTGTTCCTTCTTCTAGCATCTTTCATCCAAAATCATTTCCCACTTCCCCCTATTTCTCCAGCAATTGTTTAATCCTCTCTCTTTAATTGTTAATCAGTTTCTCCACATTCTCAATGTGTTAGTAGTTCATGATCTCTTTGTTTTCTCCCGTTAGCGTCGTATTCTGATCTTGTCTCATCTATCTCACGTGCTTTCACTATCCTTTTTCTTTTTGTTTCTGTCTTCAAGTGAATCAGATTCTATTTGAAAATCTAAATATGTTGATTTGAGTCAATTGGGTATCTCACCTGCTCTTACTATCCTCTATCCTTTTGTTTCCGTCTTCAAGTGAATCAGATTCTATCTAAACATCTTAATATGTTGATTTGAATCAATAGAGTATGAATACAGTATTTGATAGCCGTTGAAAAATCACATTAGTCCTCATAACCTCCAACGTCGTTCCTTGACATTCTCAGTGAGATAATGTCGTCTGAGAGAGTTTGAGATGGTGAATGAAAACGAGATAGCGACTGTAAAAAGTGTAAGAGTTGTGAGAGACAGTGAGAAAAGGAGTGTGAGAGAATTGAAGAAAGTGAATAAGACAGAGAAGGAGCTTTTTTGTGACAATGAGAAACGGTAAGAGAAAAAGTGTGCGAAAAAATGAGATATTGAATAGTAAGAGACAGTGTGGAAGATGGTGTGAGTGGGAGACAGTGAAAAAAGCTGAGATAGTGAATAGAAAGGGACAGTGTGAAAGATGGTGTGAGTGGGAGTCAGAGTGAGAAAGAGGATGAGAGAGGTGGATATAGTGAATATAAAGAGACAATGATAGTGGAAATAAAAGACAGTGTGAGGGAGGTGGAAATATTGAATAGAAAGAGAGAGCGCAAAAAATGCTGTGAGTGAGAGAGACAGTGAGAAAAAAGAATTGATTGAGTACTCTATTTATGTAGATTACAATATATACTGGCTTATACACTTATATACAATAGCTTACATACAGCAAAATTATAGATGAATTTACATAATATAGACTAAGAAAATAATTATTGAACTGTATATGATATGAAAAAGCAATTTGTAATATAATAACTATAGATAATAATTATATTGTTATGCATCTACATAAATTGGCGGAGCTTTGGACATATCAATGTCCATTCTTTGGAAAGAATATTAAAAATATCCTCCCCACTAACTCTCTACCAAAGATGAGAGAGGATGAGATGATGAATAAGGAAGAGAGAGACAGTGTGTAAGATGGTGAAAATGAGAGAGTGCGAAAAAGGTGGAGATAGTAAACAGAAAGAGAAAATGTGGAAGATGGTGAGAGTGAAAAAGTGTGAAGAGCAACTACCCGATACGTCAATAATCAGCTGTTGTGGTTATCGGATGTCGGTTACCGTTGTTACGACTGCTCGCTCGCTCCAGTTGTGCGGATGTACGAGTGAGAGGGTGTGCGGTTGTGCAAATGTACGAATGTGCGAGTGAGAGAGTTACCAGTGTGGAAGTGAGAGGGTGTGTGAGAGAGAGGGTGACCAGTGTGGAGTGCACCTCTTGCTTGCAACACGCTTTACGACCTTGGCGCGTTTCGCGCACGCTTCTCCTATAGTAAGGTCCACGTTATAATGGCAGTGGATAAAGATAGGAGAATAGCGATGCCGATTCTCTGCATTGATTAATTATATTTCTACACTGTCAAAAACATAATTGGCATCGTTGTGGACCTAGAAAAGGATAGTACCACCGGCTTTGTCGAATGATAGACAAGGATAGCAAAACAAAGTTGATCAAATACTGTCATTATAACGTGGACCTCACTATACAACTTCTCCTACTTCTTCTCCTATTCCTATAGTAGCCTACTCCTCTATACTGATTTCTCTTCTCTTCGTAATTTCTCGTTTTCATTCCCCTCTTGTTTCTCCGCTTCTTCTGACCCTATACCGACTCCTCTTCTATACAATCTCCTTCTTATCCACAATCTTCTTATTTTTCTCTCTCTTCTCCTTCTTTCTGCTCCTCCTCTTCTTCTTTTCTTCTTCTTCTTCCTCTTCTTCTTCTTCTTCTTCTTCTCCCTCTTCTCCGTCTTCTTCTTCACCCTCTTCTTCTTCTTCTCCACATTCTTCTTCTCTTCTTCTCCCACTTCTCCCTTTTCTCCTTCTTCTTCTTCTTCTGCCTCTTCTTCTTCGTATTTCTTCTCTTCTTCTCCTTCTTCTCTCTTCTTTATCTCTTCTTCTTCTTCTTTTCTTCTTCTTCTTTTCTTCTCTTCTTTTTCCTTCTCCTTCTCTACCTTCTTATAATACTACTCCTCCTTCACCCTACTATTCATAGTAGTGTATTCTTCTATACTGATTCTCATCTGTTTGAAGTCTCTTTCTCTTATTTCTCTTGTTTTCCTGCTCCTCTACCAACTCCTCCGCCAACCATTCCCTTCTTCTCCAACTGAATCTTCCTATTTTCTATTATTCGTTTTCTTCTCATTATCTTTCTTCCACTTCTTCCTCTTCTTCTCTACTTCATCTTCTTCCACTCTTCAAGTTACTTCCTCTTCTCATTCTTCTTCTTCCTCTAAATCTTATTCTTCACAGCCTCTTTCCACTCATTCACCTCCTCACCCACTAACATCTGTGCTTCAGCTATTGATGGCATGTACCTGGTGTGAAAAATAATGTTCTTGAATTAAGAGTTAATAATATTGATAAACTGCTGGAGATGGGTGTTTACTCTATTATCATTGTGAGATGCAGGATGAAAATAATGTTAAAGCTTCGAATTTGTGACAAAGCCCCTTTCATAGGTGGTCAGAGAATGCTACAAAATTAAATATAAAATGAAAACTATGGCTACTTGATTAATATAATGGAACTCTTGGATTGATACAGCATAATCACTATTAAACGAAAATCCAAATTAAATGCTGTAATATTTCCACCCCGAAGACTTCTGCTACTGCAAATATTGACAACAGGGCAAAAAGCCGGGCTGACAAATAATTTTTGAATAGTAGCGCTCATCGAATTTCCATGTAGCTGTTCACCCTGTTGTCAATATTTGCAGTAGCAGAAGTCTTCGGGGTGAATTACAGCATTTAATTTGGATTTTCGTTCAATAATAATTATTAATTCATTAGCATTTGAATAATTGCAAAATCTCAGTAATTTCAATCTGATACAGCATACATGACATAGCATATTAAACAAAGCTTATAATATCACACCATTCAGAATAATGAAACTACCAATAACATTTTCAGTCCCAGATGAAGAAATGTTCAAGATAGTGTAGAACAGTCGTGTTGAACATTTTGTGTTGAAATTTACACAAAATCAGGGCTCAAATCTCTACCCGGTGGTTCAGAACTCTCCCAAAACTGGAGGTCCATTCATCTCTCATTACCATTCGTCTCATTACTCACACACAAGTCAAGAGTTCATGTGAGCATAACCTTCAGCAAAACAAAATCTTCCCATTATGGTTTCTTTACGTACCACATTCCTTTGAAAATGTACTTGACCAAAAATGTTCGAATTCAATTCAGTTGATTCACCAATCCATTTATATAGAAATAAATGCATTTTTGTTTGTTTGCTTGTTTTCTATAGACTCGAAAACTACTTGAGAGAATGGTAAGAAACTTTCGGAATATGTTGTGTGAATATTGAAGCTAGTTGTTGTTTGTTTGAATTCAATTCAGTAGATTCACAATCTATGAATATATTCGACTCACCTGAAGTCGGAAAGGGTGTTGAGGAGTTTTTGTTTCAGCTTATGACTGCGACTGCATCTCCACAGAGAAAGAAATCCTTTCACTCTGTGGCTTCTCAGAGAAACATATTACAGAATGGATTTTTTCGAGAACCCTGAATGTGATTCGTCTTTTTTCCGGAGGATGACGTGCGCTGGATTCCTCGACTTGTGCTTGAGCTATTGATGGCATGTATCTGGGTAAGAATGGTATCTTACGTCACATGGACGAGAAGGGGCCTTTCGCAGGCGAGAATGATGTTTCTAGTCGAGGCGTTAGCCGAGACTAGAATTTCATTCGATCACTGCAAAGACATTCACGTCCAAGTAACGTACACTATGTTTTGTCATAATAATCTAAAGAAGAATAATGAGAAGTAGAAACATTCATGCTTGTTCTGAAGTTACTACATGCATTCTATAAACATGACCTAGTTTACAAATTCTGAATCAGGAATTTTGTGGAAGTTGACAAAACGTCCACCTGGAGCACTGAAACCATCTTCAGTAAATGCTGTAATATAACCACGAAGACTTCTGCTATTGCGAATATTGACAATAGGGCAAACAGCTGGAGGGGAATTCGATGAGCACCACTATTTAAAAATTATTTGTCATTCCCGGGCTGACAAATAATTTTTGAATAGTAGCGCTCATCGAATTTCCACTTGGCTGTTTCCCTGTTGTCAATATTTGCAGTAGCAGAAGTCTTCGGGGTGAATTACAGCATTTAGTTTAGATTTTCGTTTAATGATAATCATTAATTCAATAGCATTTGAATAATTGCAATATTTAGTTTTACTAACTTTAAGTCATTAATTATAACTGGCTGTTTTTGCAGCCACTTATTTGTTTTCTTCCCATAATATCAACATTTACTCATATCATCTTTTTTAATCTGTATTTTTCTCATTTAGTTTAATATAATATCAATTTTCATAATTTAATCTATCGATTTTAAATTCAGCGAATCACGCCAGGCCCTCACAAACAGGCTTTTTGCCTACATGTGAGTCTCTCATAACGTAAAGGTATATATAAATGTACTGTAACTGTACTGTATTATTTGTAAATTGTGAGAATAAAATTTGATTTGATTTGATTTGATCTCAGTAATTTCCATCTGATACAGCATACATGAAACTGTGACTTCTCCATACAATACGAAAAATACATTAACTCCCTCAAAATGTATATAATATCGAGCATCTCAGTGGCAGGGCGACAGTTCGGCAATCAAGGCGAACGAAGCGAGCCTGCAGGCTTATTTATCGACAAACAAGTGATTACATAGCCGAATCTCCTCTTGCAAAATCGAGTAATAATGATAAAAGCCGCTCAACTACATCGCTGAATGTATATGCTATAGTGAGGTCCACGTTATAATGGCAGCGGGATAAAGATAGAAGAATAGCGATGCCGATTCTCTGCATTAATTAATCATATTTCTACACTATCAAAAACATAATTGGCATCGTTGTGGACCTAGAAAAAGGATAGTACCACCGGTTATGTTGAATGATAGACAAGGATAGCAAAACCAAAGTTGAACAAATACTGTCATTATAACGTGGACCTCACTATAGCAATGCAGATCACAGCCGGGCAGAGTATACCCCGATTTATAACGGCCAAGTATTTATTTATTGCAAAGAGGCAGCTGAGCCTCCAGTGAGGTTTACTT